>NW_017306508.1:698905-699995 GCF_000935625.1 Nanorana parkeri | reverse complement strand
GTCATAAATGGATTATGCCCTAAATGTATAGACAAAAAACTCTACAGCGGAAACCTGTAGCTCTAGTTCTTAAAGGGCAGGGAGACTCATATAGCTAATTACTTAAACATCCAGAAAACGCGCAGGGGGAAAGGTCACCCATTGGCGGGTGTTCTTACCAATGATTTTTTTTTAAAAATCTGATCAGCAGACTATGTTTTCTAATGTACGGGAAAACGATTTCAATATTTCATAGGCTATGTATCACCCAGTCATCCGCATGACTTAGAGGCCACTGTCTTGTATCTAATGAGTGGATATAGAATTTGTCTTATGTATCATACATGAATGGGCAGGTAATTATACATCACAAATGAGTTCATCTTCTGGATCTGAGAAAAAACCTGTGCGAGATGATTTCTGGGAACTGAGCAAACATAGAAAATTCGAATCTGTGCATTTGCTGTACTCCTGGAGTGACACCCAAAAAGCCGCTATTTTCCATTACCCAACTGTTCCTTTTTTATTTGGATGGTACAGTAGGTAGCAGGAAAAGGGCTCTTCAAGAGTGATGATTTGAAGGGATCCTTCCACCTAAAAGTCATGTTTTATAAAGAACACTTAGGGGTATATTCACAAAAGGGTGAAGAGTTTGGAGAAGGCAGGGGAAGGAAACAATCTAGGACAACATAGCTGAACTGGAAAGTGAGCTGAATTGGAGATTTTTTCCAAATCGGCTATTTTGCCCTAGATTGTTCACTTCTCCTGTCTTCCCCAAACTCTTCACCCTTTTGTGAATAGACCTGTTAGTGGGTCAGCCCCTGGCTTCGTACATAACCTGCCCAGATAGCAAGCAATTGAGCTGCAAGTTTGAAAATGACTTGCTAAACTATTGCTAGACTTGCCAAGCTTCACAATTGTGTTGCACAATTACAGCAAGTCTGCATTGCAAGTCTCCAGGTCAACGTGCTTTGCAAAAGTGCTGTCCACTTGTAGAGCTCTTGCTAAGACCTGCAGGACTCTTGCTGTAGACATGCCAAGCAAATTTACTACAAATTCAAAAAGTGTCAACTAGAACTTGTGCTGCAAGTGTTCTGCAAGTCTACAACTT
>NW_017306508.1:695652-698401 GCF_000935625.1 Nanorana parkeri | reverse complement strand
TTACCAATGATTTTTTTTTAAAAATCTGATCAGCAGACTATGTTTTCTAATGTACGGGAAAACGATTTCAATATTTCATAGGCTATGTATCACCCAGTCATCCGCATGACTTAGAGGCCACTGTCTTGTATCTAATGAGTGGATATAGAATTTGTCTTATGTATCATACATGAATGGGCAGGTAATTATACATCACAAATGAGTTCATCTTCTGGATCTGAGAAAAAACCTGTGCGAGATGATTTCTGGGAACTGAGCAAACATAGAAAATTCGAATCTGTGCATTTGCTGTACTCCTGGAGTGACACCCAAAAAGCCGCTATTTTCCATTACCCAACTGTTCCTTTTTTATTTGGATGGTACAGTAAGTAGCAGGAAAAGGGCTCTTCAAGAGTGATGATTTGAAGGGATCCTTCCACCTAAAAGTCATGTTTTATAAAGAACACTTAGGGGTATATTCACAAAAGGGTGAAGAGTTTGGAGAAGGCAGGGGAAGGAAACAATCTAGGACAACATAGCTGAACTGGAAAGTGAGCTGAATTGGAGATTTTTTCCAAATCGGCTATTTTGCCCTAGATTGTTCACTTCTCCTGTCTTCCCCAAACTCTTCACCCTTTTGTGAATAGACCTGTTAGTGGGTCAGCCCCTGGCTTCGTACATAACCTGCCCAGATAGCAAGCAATTGAGCTGCAAGTTTGAAAATGACTTGCTAAACTATTGCTAGACTTGCCAAGCTTCACAATTGTGTTGCACAATTACAGCAAGTCTGCATTGCAAGTCTCCAGGTCAACGTGCTTTGCAAAAGTGCTGTCCTCTCATAGTTCTCCTTTAACAAGAATTACAATTTAACCCTGACACAAGTTTGTGGCAAGTTAGCCTTGCTGTCTGGGTGAATACTACAATAGTAAGACCACCTAGCTATAATTCCTGACTCCTGGGAGTTTTGGGTGCTTCTGCCCATCTTTTTGCTTTTCAGCTCCTCCTGATACATTCCCCTTAATATAAAATAAAAATCCAAAAGGGATGGTGGGAGGGCCTCATATTGGGCAAAGCAGGTGTGCAGACCCGGGAACTCAGTGCAGACATGATGTGAGTCCCTCATAATGGACACAGCAGGTGTGCTGACCCATGAACTCAGTGCAAGGATGGAGGGAGCCCCTCATAATGGGCACAGCAGGTGTACAGACCCGGGAACTCAGCACATGCTTGGTCGGAACCCCCCATTATGAGCACAGCAGGTATGCAGACCCAGGAACTCCATGCAGAGATGGTGGGAGCCCCTTATAATGGGCACAGCAGGTGTACAGACCTGGGAACTCGTCCCAGGGATGGTAGGAGCTCTCCATAATGGTCACAGCAGGTGTGCAGACTTAGGAACTCAGCACAGGGATGGTGGGAGCTCCTCATAAAGGGCACAGCTGGTGTACAGACCTGGGAACTAAGCACAGGGATGGTGGGATATCCTCATAATGGACACAGCAGGTGTACAGACCTGGGAACTCAGCACAGGGATGGTGGGAGCCCCTCATAATGGGCACAGCAGGTGAACAGACCCAGGAACTCAGGACAAGGATGGTGGGAGCCCCTCATAGTGGGCAGAGTAGGTGTGTAGACCATAGAACTCAGCGAAGAGATCTCTCCAATAAGCTGCAAAGGTGCAAGTCCTGCACTCCCAACTATTGAAGTGAAGCAATAAGAGCGCAAATCCTGGGAGTGTGAATGGTGTAGGGACAACCAGTGTCTATGGGATACAGGTAGAAAGAATTAACAAAAAATGGGGACTTACTTGAGGAGCCGAGGGTCCTGGCAAGGAGGGCCCCAATGGGGTTCTAGCGATGCAAGACGTATTCGGTGTATGGTGGTCTCCAGATGATGGCTTGGAGGCAAAACAAACCAGGTCCTAGGATTTGGCCGTGATGGCTGAAATTGGTGCCATCAGGTATGAAGGTGAATCCGGGAGTGGAAAGATGAAATGAAGAACCAATTTGAACTGAGTGCTGTGTGTGCCGGAGGGCTAGTGGAGAGGCTGCCTCTGGTCTTGATCGCGGTGTTTTGGGACGTGATGGAGTGAAAGTGACAGAAGGATGGGGAAGGACGTGCACGGAGCAGTGGTGAAGGAGCGACGCGTTTTCGAGGAGATCCTCTTTCTCAAGCTCAAAAGGAAAGGTAAGCTTGAGAAAGAGGATCTCCTCAAAACGCGTCGCTCCTTCACCACTGCTCCGTGAGGTCAAAAAAGCGCTTCCTATAGATATACAGTATATGATATTCCTCAAGTGGTAGAATAAAGTGTCAGGTGGTTTTGGCATCATGAAATACTAGTTTTGTGCTGACTTCATTACCCCTCACAGAGATTACAGTACTCCCCCTGACAATGCCTTCATCTGCTTTGATCTGCAGAATGATGGAGACATCTTTGTTCAGGCATCATTCAAGGTCACCATCTACTTCCTGGACTGTAATACCTGCTCAGAGATGACACAATCATATAAATCCTGGTGCCTGCGCAGTTCTTGACTGTGTTCACAAATGTCTGACACAGATCAGCACTAGCTGCAGCCTCTCACCTTGTGACTTGCTACACACTTACAGTGTACAGTCTGATCATTGGGAGATAGAAGACTGAGGAAATGCTTCCTCCTGCCTTCAGAAGACTAATAATTTCATCTCAGGCTAGACAAAATCACTGGTGTGCATCTCAAGGATGACAAAGGTGGAGTTTTGTATTAAAAACCAATATAAATATATATAT
>NW_017306508.1:631182-695636 GCF_000935625.1 Nanorana parkeri | reverse complement strand
CAAGACAGGAAACTATTCATTCTGACTTGTAAAGTTACTGACAGGATCACGCTAAGGGCCTAATAGTGAAAACTGAACCAAAAGTGCCCCTGTACACCCATATACCTGTCCTTGGGACACGTTTAGTGCAAGCTGCAATTTCATCCTCCTATCCATCTTGCTACATCTTCATTAATTGCTTTTTGCTCATTTTTACATCCTGCCTGCTAATGATTTCTTCTATTCTGTGTTTAGCTGGTACTCCCAGAATATTCCATACACAGCCTATTCTGTATAATGTTTCTTTGTGCGGAAGAATGGTTAACGCTAGGGCTGAACGCACCACTGCTTTTTTATCATATATGGAGGTGAGTACATCCTCTGCCATGCAGCACATCTCAGTTATATCAAAACCCAACCCAACAGGAAATGATGTAAAATCCCCCCAAGCAGGGTCACGGGCAGAAATTAAAACTCAACAGAGGTTGTAACTCCTTACCACTCAATACAAAACTAAAATATAAAGCTCACTTTAAAATAAACCTGTCATAAAAAAATAAGAGGAGTGGTCTACTTCTTAAACTGTTAGTTGCCTGGCATTTTAAAGCTCTGGCTTTGCACTTGACTACCACACTTATATAAGCTTGTTGGACATCCCATTCCAAAACCGAGGTGAAGTGATGTTGGATGAGAAGGTCTGGCTCAAAATTGCCATTTTCATTCATCCCAAAGGTGTTCAGTAGGGTTGAGGTCAGCACTCTGTGCAGGCCACTTGACTTCCTCCACACCAAACTCATCATACCGCGTCTTTATGGATCTGGTATGGTAATGCGTCGCCAAAAGGTTGGAAGTTCACACTCGTCTAAAATGTCTTTGTATACTGTAATATTAACAGTTTCATTCACTGGAAACACCTCAATAATTTGGAGTGGGTTCTCCACATACTGTTGGCCATATAGTACAGGTGTGATGGTCTGGTGTCCTCATACTGTTGGCCATATAGCATAGGGATGATGGTCCAGTGTCCACATACTGTTGGCCACATAGTATAGGGGTGATGGTCTGGTATCCACATACTGTTGGCCATGTAGTATCGGAGTGATGTTCTGGTGTCCACATACTGTTGGCCATATAGTATATGAGTGATGGTCCGGTATCCACATACTGTTGGCCATGTAGTATAGGGGTGATGGTCTGGTGTCCACATACTGTTGGCCATGTAGTATACGGGTGATGGTCCAGTGTCCACATACTGTTGGCCATATAGTATAGGGGTGATGGTCTGGTGTCCATATATTGTTGACTATATAGTATAAGGGTAATGGTCTGTTGTCCATATACTGTTGGTCATATAGCATAGGGATGATGGTCCAGTGTCCACATACTGTTGGCCACATAGTATAAGGGTGATGGTCTAGTGTCCGCATATTGTTGGCTATATAGTATAGGAGTGATGGTCTGTTGTCCACATACTGTTGGTCATATAGCATAGGAGTGATGGTCCAGTATCCACATACTGTTGACCACATAGTATAGGGATGATGGTCCGGGGTCCACATACTGTTGGCCACATAGTATAGGGGTGATGGTCTAGTATCCACATACTCTTGGCCATATAATATAGGGGTGATGGTCCGGTGTCCACATACTGTTGGCCACATAGTATAGGGGTGATGGTCTAATATCCACATACTGTTGGCCACATAGTAAAGGGGTGATGGTCCGGTATCCACATACTCTTGGCCATATAGTGTACAAAATATTCACAAGCAGCATTTCATATTTATAAGAAAAATTATGTTTTAGTCCTGACCATATTATATAAAAGAATCAAATATAGGCAAAACCTCATATTTATAAGAAAAATTATGTTTTAGTCCTGACCATATTATATAAAAGAATCAAATATAGGCAAAACCTCATATTTATAAGAAAAATTATGTTTTAGTCCTGACCATATTATATAAAAGAATCAAATATAGGCAAAACCTCTACATTTAATCTTGAACCATCAACGTACGGAAGTCATTGTCCCAATATTAATATTACTTTTGCACTAACATTTTACTGCATGAAAGCAAACCTTTTATATAATTTTATTGGTTTAATTGCAATGTAAAATGTGCCACGTTTAGACATGATGGCAATTACTAATGTGACATTTAAGCTGCAAACTATCCATTACATTAACATATGCTTCTGTTTCCTTCATTCAGGTATTTTCGTGGCCCAGCTGACAGCTCAGAGTTGGCGTACGACCCGCCTGAAGTAATGAACGCCACTACGCTGAGCTACTGCCAAAAAGAGGCCTGGTGCAAGATGGCATTTTACCTGCTCTCCTTCTTCTATTATCTATACTGGTACATCTGTTACTGTCTGTTATTATTTGTTGTAGATATAGGGCTCTTTAAGCCATGGGCCCTTCTAGCAGAGTAAGGGCCCGCGTTGACGGGCATTTTGTTAATTCCATAAATGCTTCTTTCCTCATAAGCCTGAGATAATCCAAAATTAACTAAATCAGGTCAACTATACCCGCAATTAATTCTGATTGATCTCAGAAGCATCTCAAACTGATGTCGTAACGTAAATTCCATTGTCCATGCCTACTGGACCAGGCCCTAGGGGTCATGTAGCACTTGAGATCTTGTTGTTGTCAATAACTCATTGCTATACAGGACAGTTTCCACGTGGTCCCTCCCCCACTAAGCGGATGAGCCAGGTGTCATTCCCTCGCATGGAGATACTGCCTCATTTCTCTCATTGAGGGTGCGACTAGACATGTGCGATTCGGTTCGTTCCGAAATTCGTTTTGGACGAATTTTCGGAGATTCGGATGCATCCGAATTACAGCTAAGACGAATGCAAACGAATCAGAAATTCCCGATTTCCCAAAATTCGTTTTTTTTTTCTTTGCTTTTGAATTGGCATTCTCCTAACATTCCTACCAGATCTAAAGGGTCTGGTATGAATTGGGGGGCTTTTTTTTTTTCTTCATATTCTGCAGACTGTTAAAACATTTTTTTTTTTTTTCCCCTAATGTCATTTTTCTGCAATGAAATTCCTTATTTGACGAATTTCGTTGCAGCAAAATGACATTTGAAAAAAAAATGACTTTTTTTTTTTTTTACAGTCTGCAGAAGATGAAAAAAAAAAATGTCAACAGATGGGTGGAGCGAGCCATGACGTCACGGCTTGCTCTGCCCATTTGACATTCTTAGCTGTCAAATGCTGCATATTGCATTCATATATATCAAATGCTACCAAGGTTAAAGGTATAGAGACAATAGTGTAGTGGTTAACGTACAGGCTTGCCATTGTGAAGGTCGCAGGTTCTAATACAGGGCAGTGAGAGTAATAGATAACATTTTTTTTCTTTGCGTTTGAATTGGCATTCTCCTAACATTCCTACCAGACCTAAAGGGTCTGGTATGAATTGGGGGGGAACCTCAGGCTTTTTTTTTTTTTTTCATCTTCTGCAGACTGTAAAAAAAAAAAATTTTTTTGCTGCAACGAATTTCGTCCATAATCCGAATCCGAAAAACGAAACTAAACTAAACAAATTTTTTTTCTTTGTTTCAAAACGAAACGAAACTAAACACATTTTTTGCTGGTGTACATGTCTCGGTGCGACACCATGGAAACTTCTCTCTGTCCTTTCTAGCTAACCTGTGGTTGGCAGGTTTGTCATTACCAAGAGGACGGCAAATGTGATATGGCCCTAAAAGGTAAATTCTTACCTTTTAAATGCTAAACTAAAGAGCATCTGTAGATCGGGGAGTGAGCGAACTTCCATCCTGTCCTCGATCATCTCCCTGTAGAGAGTGGTGACTGTCACATACGGCTCCCTGCACCTCCCTCCCCGCTCCGATCATCCAGCACTGACTGGAGGAACGAATGGGGGAGCGGGCGGGTACAGCTGGCTCTGCCTCTAGATAGGCAGAGCCAGCTGTCACTCACGCAGCTGGGGGGATCTCGACAGTAATGTCGGGATCCGTCCCGGCTGCGGCAGTCTCAGTATACCGCGATACCGAGCTTTGGGTCACGAGGAGGACCCTAGTATATGTCCTCCCGTGACCCAGGGGAGAACTATGGGGAAAAACACTGGCCCCATAGTTCTCCTTTAAGTGAATGGGCCAGGAGCCGGAGTTTTATGTAAATAAAATCCCTTTTATGTAACAAGTTCTGCCTTCCCTCTTCCCATCACTTTCAACAACTTCCTGGTTTCCCCGTGTACTTTGTGTCTCTTTCCCTGTTGCTTGATCTGATGCAATCTTGATTTCTCAAGACTACATAGCCTATCATGCATTGCTTCCAGCAAGCAATGATAATGTCAGTGCATTGAGGAAGCACATACTATGGGCATCTTCAAGATGGACATGGTTATTAGGAGTGGGGCAGAACGTTTGCAAATTCAATGTAGAAAAACATATTTATTTTTAGTTTTTGACCACAGATGTCTTTTAAGTGCTTGGCATTTACAATCTATAGATTAACATTCTGAGCCACAGTTGAGGATATTCACCTACATTGCAGCTGTAAACTATGAGTGCATACCAGTGCGTGCTACAATTCTAAAACCGCACTGTCCCTGACAGCCACAGATGTCTGACTAATGTTCAGAAACCATCAGCCAATCATACCAGCTTATCATAACCCATATGTATTAGTTCTGTCTGCTTTAATATACCCAACGTAGAAGCAGATATGTAGATCTGCTATAGAATTTTCTAAAATCTGTATAGCTGACAGGTTAGGGGGTCTTTTTCCCTCAACACAACTGGAGTTTCACTTTAATTGAATGTGATAGGAAGTCTTGCGGATTTTCACTAACAAAATCTTCTTCCTATTTCTTCAGTATGGTATACACGTTAATGAGTTCCTAAGGAAGAAGGAGCCGAGGACCGAGAAAGTCATTCCAGCTGAAAATAAACACTTGTCTGGCTATTGTATGCTGGTGGACATTACCGAACCATCGGCAACACTGCGTAGACAGCCCCTGCTGGATGATACTCTGGAGCCCTGGAGATCCAGCTAAAATGCCTGTGGAAGGTATTAAGCAATCTGTGTGGATTATACATTTCTCATGCACAGTTGCTGGGCTGATCCACTGCTAACTGGGAAGATGGAGGCTATAAAGCCTTACGTACTGCACATCGGAGTTTATTTTTCAACTGCAAGTTCCATATCATGTCAGCGATTGTTGGCGCCGGACAAGATGGTCGACAGTGACATTTTACCTTTTCTGGATTATTGCTTCAAAAAGGCACAATTTTGGGAATATGGATTTGGTGGACTACATACAGGTCCTCAAAATGTAAGGGGACCTACAGTTGAAGTTTAAGTCGGAACGTCCAGACTTCATCGTGACGGGGGAATTTTAGTCTATACCATGTTGTTTGCTACTATGATGTAATGCATATCATGTTATCAAAAAGAAGCTACAATAATTAGGTATCTTAGATGCCACTGACCTTCCAGAGTTATAAAAGTGACTTAGCCTATTGATTATTGGTCTTTGTGTGTTTGCAGTAAAGCCGCAGAAAAAGTTCCATGTCTCTGCTCCCTAGCAGCTGTCCAAGTTCGCATAGGGAAAGGCAAGTTTCTAAATGACCTTGGGGTATGGTGTACTGGACTAAGCTGCCTGACCTCTACCTTCCACGAAAGAAGGGAAGGGAGGTTGAAAGCATGAAAACCGGAACCATGGACTGTAATCATGGATGGATTATCACCTTCATATTTAAAGCAAACCTGTCATAAATTATTAATTTGAAAGTATATCATCTCACTGGTTACTTTTGATACACAGTTACTGGTACATGCCTCTACTTTTCTTAAAGAGACCATGTTGCTATAGAGAAGCTTTAAAAGCATGCCATACCTGTAAAAGAACAAAGGACATATTTACCTTTCCTGCTGCACGTGCTGCCGAATGGTGCTCCAATGCAAAGAAATCTTCTGCTGTGGCCCTCTAGCAAACCAACACTTCTGGGGGTGTCAGTCTCCAGGTCCCCCACAGCTCTCACTGGTTCCTCCTGCTAACCCCTGTGCCAATGCTGAATCCGTTAATGGGTAGAAGTCAGAAGGAGAAGCCATTGAACATTGCTGCGGGGGGAGGGGGGGAGATCAGGGAGATCAACACTCTCAAAAGTGTTGTTTTTCCTTTGGACCTCAGCAGGAGATTTCTCACGAGAATTTGGTGGCGCGGGCATCAGGAAAAGTTGGTGTGTCCTTTCTTCTTTTACAGGTGTGTCTTAAGGTTTTTCTATAGCGTACCCATTTTGAGTTATCATAACATTTACATGTAATTTTTCATGTGGCTTTAAGATTTTTCTTT
This sequence comes from Nanorana parkeri, assembly GCF_000935625.1. Classification (NCBI taxonomy): domain Eukaryota; kingdom Metazoa; phylum Chordata; class Amphibia; order Anura; family Dicroglossidae; genus Nanorana; species Nanorana parkeri. Next base: position 689,323 of record NW_017306508.1, on the reverse strand, counting down.
GCTTGCTGTTCCATAATTTGATTACTGTATTACATATACAGATTTGTAAACGTTCCCTTGAGTGGTCATCTCTCTCTCAGGAAATGTGATCAGCTTAAAGAAAACCAGCACTGATTTACCTCCTAGCTAATAAATGTCACAGATTGATTGTAAAGAGCAACTATAGCTTTATTAGCTTGATGGCTACAACCAAAGTTAAGTAGGGAATGACCTAAAATACAGGGAGCTGCCACCTTTAGTGTGGAGGGGGGTTGAGGAACAGCAGGAGATCTACTATGATCCAATGCACACAGACACTTAAGCAGGGGAGTGTCTTAAGCAGGGGGAGGAGCTTCAGTGAGAGGGGCAGGGTTTAAAGCAAAGCCGTCATAACAGAAACATGGAGGGTGTCATTTACCGACTTCCTGAAATGCTCTTGGCCTGGCTGACATGTTCACCATCCAGTGTTCTGTCGAAATAGCAAGCTTGTCTAGTTGTGCAAGCACGTCACTTCTGGTGACTTGCCAGCAGGAAATTTCGACGACCCGGCTGCATAACGTAAGCCCATAAGAATACTTGTCGAATTGTCCAACTCCTACCAGTAATAAAGCCACTGTATTAGTTTTATATCAGTGCATGTGCACTGGCAGAACTTGGACAACTCGACAATTATTCTTATGGACTTTTTGTTATGCAACCGGGTACACGCGCACGCATGCGCAATACCTCCAACTTGTCCAAATCTCCTGCTGGCAAGTCACCAGAAATGACGCGGTTGCAGATCTCGACGAGTTGCCTATTTTGACAGAACACCGTCCCTAAGTTCTTTGTGAGTCACTGACCTACAACAAGCATGCAGATAAAAACTACTGACGTTTCTGATCTGTGTATTTGTCCAGGTCGGTGATTCAGAAAATGCTGACGCACGTGCACTTTCAGAGGAGGGTCAGCAAAGACAGCTTCCATATTTTTCTCATGACAGGTTGACTTTAATGAGAGTTAAATAGAAATTGTGGGGTGACTTATGCCTTAATGACTGATTATGCATGTCATCTACATTTTCTCCTCGTTCTTTTTTTTTTTCTTTGACTCACTTAACATCAGAAGCGGATTCCCCTAACCGAAAGGTGATTTCCTGCAAGCGGGCTGTGCTGTGGCTGTCACTAGAAATGACAGACCATTTTTCATTTTCATCAGCCTGACTCTAATCTTGCATATATTTCTCATCTTCGAGTCTGATATTAAATTATCATATATTTATCATGTGCCTGGAATGTTAAAGGAGAACATCAGGCATACGAAAATATGCAGCAAATATAATTACCATTTACAGCAGCATTTCCTAATGTTTTAACCCTTAGGAACCCTTGAAATGATTTTTAGGTTCTAAGGGAACCCCTGATGAAAATGAATATATCTGCAGCTCAAGATACGTTAACGCGATAAAGAAAGAAAAAATGTGGCATACGTAGTATATTTGACTCCCACAGCGTATCATTTTTTTACACTCTCCTGCTGTACACAACAAAATTATTGTCAGTAATAATCCTAAAATGTAAAAAATAATAATTAAAAAAAACAGAAAGCAAAACAATGAAATGACGGGAAAGACAATTAAAATGTTTGTGTTTCCTCACACTAGTGCCGCCTTACATTGGCGGTCAGTGGAGAAATGTTCTTTTACATTGATGGTTAGCATAAGAAGAATCCCTAACATTGGTTGTCAGTGGAGACAGTGGCGTCACAAGGGGGGTGTGGCCCGCACCCGTGTGGCACCATTGGAGGGGTGGCACCAAAATGACTGACACTCATTTTGGTGTCACCCCCTCTAAAACATCAGGCACTCGGTCATGGACATGTGTCAGGAGAGAGGAGGGGACCCGGCAGCATACCTCATCCCGCCGGGTGAACGTCCCCTCCTCTCTCTGCCGGCGTCCATCACCAAGATGGCCGCCAGCAGGCGTCAATTAGATGGGCGTGCATGCGCGTGGTGACGTCATGCGTGATGACGTCACCCGGTCTCATCTCTGGATGACACCTGGCCTCAGGACCCCCCTGAGTGGAGAAATGCTATTTTTACATTGGTGGTCAGTAGAAAAAGAGCCTCTTACATTGCTGATCTGTGGAGAAATTCCCTCTTACATTGGTGCACAGTAAGGACGATCCCTCAACATTGGTGGTCAGTGAATAAATGCCGTCTTACATTCGTTGTCAGTAGAAGAGCACCTTGTATTGGTGGACAGTGGCAAAGTGTCTTAAAGCTGCACTCCAGGCACAAAAACTTTAATTTATATATATATATCTATATATATATAGATATCTATCTATCTATATATATATATAGATAGATATATATATATATATCAAACCTACAAAGGATATAAATTCATGTTGTGCGCACCAAAAATCTTTGCACACCTAAATATTACAGAAAGCAGAGTTATGGGTCGAGACCATCAAGTCCACCCGCATCAGAGTGCTTGCAGAAAAATACAAGAGGGGTGGATACAAGACCAGTCACCCTGCACAAGTTGAGAGAGCAGCTGTGACTGGTCTTTATTACAGGAAGCTCCTGTAGAGGTAAAGCACAGGAGTTCTTTTGCTGGATTACTGCACATATGTGGGGGAAATAAACAAAGGACTCCAAGATTCAACTAACAATACACATGTCTCTTGTATTTAGACAATATTTGTTTTGCCTGGTGTTCATCTATGAATTGGGGATCAGTGGACCACCTTTTACATTGGTGGTCAGTGTAGTGGTGACCCCTTTACAATGTATGTGAGTGGAACATTTCTCCCTGAACATTGGTGATGTGCGTAGACGGGAGATCAATCTGCCACACTGAAGGAACTCCTAGCAACCCAAAGGTTCCACAGAACCCTGGTCAAGAAATGCTGATCTACGGTATTTATGAAACTAAATTTGTTTCCTCTCTTCTTGAGGCAAAATATATGGAATGTTCCTCCAATAAGTGTAAATAATAATCTAGTAATTTGTGTTCAGAAATAAAAACACAAAAGGCCATTGTCACCATATATAGATGGCAAGGTCCATTTCTGTACAGCCTCTGCAGGGTTCATACCATATACGTTTTACATAAAAGCGAAGGTTCCATTGAGGTTACTCTGTGACTTTGCTAGCTAAGGGCTAAAGTAGATAGGCGTTGTTTTCCTGCACATCCGTCGCAGTTCAGCACACCCCTGTGGTATAGTGATGATGACAATTATAAGGCTGTTTTGACCTGCTTTGCATTATGTTTGTTTAAATGCAGCAGGTCTTATTGAGATGTGTTTGTATTAGAGGCAAAGTGGTTCAAACGCAGCCATTTACAGCTTTTTGCATTTAAAAACATAATTTTCAGAAGCACTGAATTCACATGCAAAAGACAGTGTTTGACAGTAATGGTTGTCAGCTGAAGCCCCTAGGGTAGTACAAAACTGGTGCCAGCTATCTAGAGTAAAGTTGGTGTCCGATCTTGCGCCCAGGAGGACATAAAGTGCAGTTTGATATTGGCTGGAGGCTGGCTAAAGCTATAGTATTGGTCAGATATCATACCGCTACTGAGTAGGGCCTAAAAGCCTCAATAACAACTCTCGTGGAATCTATATACTGTATGTATCGCCTGTTGAAAAGAGTTGTTAAAATTAGTCAACCTTCCACCGATCCACCAAGAAAGATTCTCCTTCTGCAAATGTGGCTGAAAGCCTGGATTTCCTTATAATTCATAGGGAAACAGCTTGAACTGACCACCATAAGCATAGAGTGGAAACATTTGACAGAGGTTAAGGTTAGGTATGGGGGTAATCTATAAGTGCTCCATGTGAGAGCTGTAAAGTCATATCGGTCCATCGCAGAGGATTGCAAAGAAAGCCACAAGGGGGCCATTTTGTCTGCATTGACCAATTTGCAAGGATGGTCACTTACACCCCTCCATAAACCCTTACACCCCTCCTTCTTATACAAATATACTGAATCTAGGGGGAGAGGTGTAAACCAGGTGCCCACAGGGAGGCAACCCATGATTTAGCAATTTGCATGGCTTTGTAAAGGTGGCCATACACTGCACGATTCTCGTACGAGACTCGCGGGAAATCCCTCGATAGTACGAGAATCGTGCAGTGTGAATGAAGGCGTGCGACCGTTTCTACTGTACGGTCGCACGTCTTTTGTCTAAGGAGCATGCTAGAAAACCAGCCGCAAATCTTACCATTTTCGGCTGGTTTGAATGATGCTCGGGAGACAAATGCCAAACGGGCCGGTGTGCGCACGCGCACACTGCCCGTTCAGCATTGCAGTCATCGGAAGCCCGCCCCTCAGGGGGGCGGGCTTGTGATGATCGCAAGTACGGTCTGCCTGTCCAAGATGGGCAGATCGTACGTTTTTTTAATAACTTTACAACCATTGCAAGACTAAGGTCTTGCGATGGTTGTAAAGTGTATGGCCACCTTAATTCAACTGCCCATTCAGGTTCCCTTAAAAAAAAAAGCCACTCCACTTGCTGATACTTTTTCTACATCTTACCCTTCACTAGATTCTAGGGAACACCCAGTACTTCAATGTATGAGGGGAGAATGTGACCTCTTCCTCCCAGGATGCATTACTCTGAGCCTGAGTCGTGGATCACCTACCCAGAACTCTGTCATGTAGGTTTGGGCGGAAGGTCATTATCCCTATTTAAGATTTGATGAAGATCAACATGGATCTCACTTAGGGCTTGTCACACAGATGAACAGGGCACCAGTAGAGTGAACATGGGCAAGGTAAATATTAGTGGGTGGTCTATGAAGAGAACTGGCCTCGATGGGTAAAAGGAAAGGTTCACTTTAAAAAGATTTTTGGGGTAACTATTTTTAAAAGAGAGGTTTATCAAGTTCAACCAAATTCTCATCAAGTACAAAAACGCAATCCATACACCAACAGATTTGAAACGCATCTGTCAGGGTTGCCTGCTAGCAAGCCAAATGTTAAATGCATTGTGGTGGTGCAAGCCTTTTAGTTCTTGTCTTTACTGGATACGTCCATAGGTGGCCTTACTTGTCTATGGATGGGCAGTTACATGGTAAACCAGATCTCAACAGTGAGTGAAGAATAATTTACAGTATCTGATATGGAAGCAAGGATCTTCTGCTGTTCCGAAATTCTCATGCTTATCTGTATCAACCTGGCAGCTTTATGCAAATGTATAAAATGGTTGATGGGTAAAATCTGTAATGTTTGGAATGGTTCAGTCATCTTCTGTCTGTTCAAACATTAGTTGAATGGACACCACAAAGTTCGTTTGCACAGGGGTCATCTGCAGCCTATGTCCACAGATTAGTTTTATACCAATCCCCTTTGACTTTGTCTGGTTAGAAGTCCCAGGACTAAGCTAGAGAATAGCTCTGCAACACATTACATTACCATCACTTCTCACCCGTCATGTCCAATCTCATCACAGAACCTTACTTTGTCCTGAGATCATTACAACCACCTTGTCACATCTGATCTTGTCCGCTTCTCACGTTCCCCCCCATCCTTCCTTCCGCTGTGGAAACTTGTGCCAGCTGGAGCTTACGGATGATGCTAAACTGTCTTGTCTCGGCAAATACTGGCCACGATCTTGGAAATATACATCGCCCAGAGCTTTGTTCTCTGACCTATTTATTCTTCGTGGTAAGAAGTCATTTCCCAACGTCATCTGCTCTTTCCAGTTGTGCGACAGATTTATTTTTGAATGGCAAGAACTTTGCGTAGATAAACAAGTTCCTTATCCTGTCTCTAATGTTGAGACCTGAACAGGTGACAGTGGAAAGAAAAAATGGGTTTAAAGAGGAGCTGTCCTTTTTGAACATCAGCCCTCAATTATTATGATTGAAGTTATGGGAAATGGGTTACCATCAGTGGCAAGATGATTGGATGATGAAGGTGAATCATGAGCACAAGCCATTCTGGGGATTGGCTTTCTTTAGCCACCCTTAAATACATACTGCCCTGTTAGGGATAAGCTCTCTTGTGATAAAAACAGGTCAGCAAAAGGCCTCCAAGGTCCCCAGATTACAGACATTTCAGAAGGGAATGAGGTGGACTGGTGCACTATAGCAAAAACAAAAGCCTCAAGCAGGTAAGCTGTGTCCATTGTATGCATTTAAAGGCTTAATTTTTAAACTGGGGTGCACACCTTTAACACTCAACTCCAGAAAAACTGCTCCCCATGCCCACCCTGTGACTGCACGGTGAAGAAAGAAGTAGCACATTGATGAACTTCTCTCTTTAACAGCATGCTCCTTGCACTGCAAGACACCTGATTGACTCCTTGTACTACTTCCACTTCCGACCTCTTTGAGCTCTTCTGTAACATAGATTGCAAGAAGTTAATGGCAGGCCAAGTTCAGGTATTTGCACTGCATTCATTAAAAAAAAAAAAAAAAAAAAAAAAACATGTATTCATAATTACAGAGATTAATTAATTTGGGCTTTTTATATCTGAATGAAGTTTACTTTTAAAACGGAATGTAATATATACTTCAATTATTTAATGCAAACACTCTGAAATTGCAAGTTACAAAATAGTGCATATTGTGTGTCATGTGGCTTTCCCGATAGTTATCCTAACTGCTGTGCAGGCATAGCAGCAGCACCTTGATTCTCTATGACCCCTTGGTTTCATCTCTGCTGGTTGCACAGCCCAGAGGTCATCAGTTTTCCACACCTCCTTCATTGTAAAACATTATGCTCCTACATTTGCACATGGGGCAGAGACCATCACTGCACAGACCAATGTGGCTCAGTCCTGTGTTCTCCCTTTTTATTCGATTGAAAGCTGCATTTAGTAAAACAAGTCACTGTAAAAAGAGCAGGTCGGAGGGAGGATTATGGTGGAGACAGAACCGCCCCCATTACACCCCTTATTCCTGGTTTAAAAAAAAACACTTCCAGCGGGTCGGCTAGTTTTTGCATGACTTCCAGTTTTCGAATTGCCTCCTGTTGAAAAAACGCTTGTTGTTTACCGAGCTGCACAAATAAAGAAGTCTCAGTAGTAACTAATCTTACCACCCCACTCCTTCCATATGGCTCAGCTGAGGTTTCAATCAGAGACAGTCTATTTGCATAGAGGTAACTACAGTTGTGCTCTCCCCTTAGATAACTCATAGTGCTCTGGAAATCTTTTGTCATAGGTGCAACCTGCATTAAAATATATATATATTTTTTAATTCAGTACATGTCTGCAATACAAGCAAATACCTGTTGATCTGAATATGAGTTTCCTGTTGGGACAACACAATGCTTCTGCTGCGCTGAAAAAAAAAACAAGCATTGTCAGCCCTGCTTGCTGGACTACAGAACCCCTCCTATCCCCCACCTTTTTCTGTCCTATTGATTGAATTAGGACAGAAACATTGATTTATTTCCCAGCAAAACAAAGCTACCTCCTTAACTTTTATGTGCCTACCTACACACTGTGTGTAGGGAAAGACCTCATTCACACAACTAACAGGTCCGTGCGGCGTGCATGGCCGTATTGGGCCGCTTCCGGGAAGGACAGGTCAGGTCCAGCCATATCGGGCCGCTTCCGGGAGGGACAGGTGCACGCAGCAGCCTGTCCTTCTCTATGGGAGTACGCGGCTGTACGTCGCCGTACGCTCACCCGAAATGCACGTCTCTGCATACGAGTACGGACACCCGCACGGACATGCAGTTCGGGTGAGCATACGGCGGCGTTCTCCCATAGAGAAGAACAGGCTGCTGCGTACAATCACGCGCAGCACCTGTCCTTCCCGGGAGCGGCCCGATATGGCCGTGCACGCAGCACAGATCTCTACAGGCCGGCTGTTAGTTGTGTGATTGAGGCCAAAGGGTTCTTGGAAGACGTTATTCTGGTGGTGTGCCTACATCATTGGAAATTGGCATGCCAGCATCTGAATTTTACAATTGTAGTAATGATGAAGTAACAGGAAGTAACTGTTTCTTGCTATAGGCAGAAGGGACATGATCTGGCGAGGGGGGCGGAGAAAGGTTTGGTGGTAAATTTGGATAATGTTGTGTGTGTGTGTGTGTGTGTGTGTGTGTGTATATATATAAGCTTAAAAATATTACCAAAACTAATACATTTGATTCCAAAACCAATATAGCTTTTCAATCACAATTGAAGATTTTATTTTTAATTGGAACACACTTGCATAGCAATTTCCTTTAATAAAAACAGAGATTTGAAACATATTTCTGCCATTTTCTGCAATTTGACACAAGTCCTGGCAGATTCATCATCAGTCGGCGTAACACATAAACACGTTTAATGGAATGCCCCCACATTATCAGCTCGGCAATAATAAATGGGCAAACAGAAAATAGCAAGGATAAATGAGCTGTGTCACGCAGACAAACGATCGCCTGCAAGACAATCCACAACATTCCATCTTCTCACTTGTTTTTGGATTATTACCAACCGCCTGCGTGGTAATTAGTTAATTGGGGGTCGCGAAAGCGGCGTTTGAACTTGGAGCGTGATAGATTGCGCTCCCGCTGCTGTTGCGGGGTTAAAGGGGGAACCCCGCGGTTTGTGCCACGCAGAGCGAGACTCACATAAAGGGATGAAAGAAAAACTTTCAGAATCCAACGTCGCCGTTACAAAGTAGTATCTGAATCTGCACAATCTCCCACTGCTTACGACAAAGCTGGTGGAGGAGAGAGGCATTAAAATGTCATTAAAAACAGCTTGAGTGCTGAAACTATGCCTGTCATGAATGATTAGCATCAGATCAGACTTTGGGGGTGACATCACCATCCTTCCAGTGAGATCCATGGGAATGATGGGTACCCCAGATCTTGCAGGTCCAGCACATTGCCTGAACATCTTTTTGTGAAAATTGGAATACTTAAAAGTAAAAAGAATATATAAAGAGCCCCCCGGAGCTTTTAGATACAATTGGGGGGGGGGATTTATCAAAACTGGAGCAGACAAAATCTGGAGCAGATTTGCACTGCAGCCAATCACCTCCTCTCTCTCATTTTCAAATCTTACCTGAGGAAACTGAAGAGATGCTGATTGGTTGCCATGGGCAACTGCTCCAGATTCTGTTTGCTCCAGTTTTGATAAATTCCCCCTAATGTGCTGGTATACGCAACATTTTAGCACATTATGGCAGACCTGCCAACGCATGTCCACACGCTCCTCCTTCGCCAGTGCTTCTATCTTCATCCAGGTCTTCTTCAGGGTTCAAAGTCTTCGGCCAATTGATTGGGCAGGGAGGTGCTTGTCTCAGCAAGAAATTGTGCCAAGCTTGTGTACTGAGCTGCGCATGCACTTACTCAAAGTAGGTCTCCAGGATTTCACTGCAACAGTGACCACTCACCTCTCTCCACCTCTGCTCCAGCTGCATTATGTCCCTCGGCATCCCCACATCTAATGCAAGTGAATGAACCTTGCATAGATGTGATGACGTCAGCGGGGCTTAGACCGCAGCAGCCGAGGGGAGGGGAGGCTGCGGGGATGGGTCTTGCAGCCTAGCAGGATCCAGGATCAGGTGAGTATATATTTTCTTTATTTGCACCCCTAGACCAAAATGAGCAGTTAACCCCTTCACAGCGCGAGAGTTCCTTTTAAAGCGGACCTTTCACTGACGAAATGCGTTGGGTGGGCGTGTACATGCTGACGTCATCACGTTCTAATGAGGTATGCAGGACTGGGTGGCAGTTTGTATTTGAAGAGCTGTGTATGCTTTTCAAATACAACTCCCTGCCACCCAGTCCTGCAATTCCTCGTTAGAACGTGATGACGTCTGTGTGTACACGTCCACCTGACTTTTTATGTAAGTTGTATTAACCATTTTTTAATAAAAGTTGTGGGAACGTTGTACACTATGGAACTTCTTGTTGTGTTTTCCCTTAAGTTATACTGTATTGAAAGTCTGCTTATGAGAAATAACTGGTGAGTGATCCATACTGGGCTGCCGGATTTATCTCCCGGGGAAGCTTATTGGAATTCCTGAACTAACCCTACAAGAGGACAATAAGAATCATTAAGTAACACAGAGGAATATTGTTGTTGCAAAATTGTATCTGACCATTTATCACTTATGGTTCATTCCCTGTGGTAAGTGCGGTGTGAGGAGATCGGTGCACACAGTGGGGAGTGGAATCAGGTGAAGCACTTAAGATGGATTTCTTGAAAATGTTTAGTAATGACAATCTACAAACACATACGTCTAGATAATTGCCGGCTTTGTATTCTTTGCATATCTTATTTCTCTTTTCTTCCCTATTCTTCTGGCAGTGGCCATGTTAACTAAGGGCAGATACTAGCTCTCCTATTACTTCCTGGATTTCTGGCACGTGACCAGACATGTGACTATTATTACATAGTATTTATATAGCGCCAACAGTTTGCGCAGCGCTTTACAATATAAGGAAGACATTACAGTTACAATACAATTCAAGACAAGATGGTAAGGAGGGCCCTGCCCCTGAGGGCTTACAATCTAAAAGAGGAGGGGGAAATGATACATGAGGTAGCTGTGGGAATGAATTATCTGAGAATGTGAAGGTTCAGTGGTTAGGTTGAGGTGGGACTATGACATGTGACCATGCACATCATCCCAGGGGAGGAAAATGCCTTTCCCTGAGATCACAGATGAGATTTCCCAGAAATGCTCTGCTGATGACAAGGCAATCCCAGTGTGCATTTCGTTGGCCAACTGAAGTTATTTGCAGTTTCAGAGGGATGCATTGGTAGAATTTGATTTTTGAGTGTAAAGGTCCGCTTTAAGTGTATCACATTGCATCTTTGTAATACTTTGATGTGTTACTTTGTGGAGCAAAGTGGCTCTGAGGGGTCTCACCAGGGTGGCAGGGCTCTGTGGGGTCTAACCAGCCTTGTTAGACCCTGCAGAGCCCTGGTGAGACCCCACTGAGGCCTGGTTAAACAAGAGCTCTCTAGGCTCTCAACAGGGCTCGCTAGGCTCTCAACAGGGCTCTATGGAGTCTTACCAGTTACCAGGGCTGCGTCTCACACCGATGCTCTGGGGGCCGGGAACGGGTTTCACTAGTGCTGTGAAGGCTGCCTCTCACAAGGACTGTGCAGGGCGCGTCTCGCAGGTAGGAGTGTGCAGGACCAGGTTCCGACGTCTCCATCTGCCTCTGACGCTAAACTCCACCCTCCCAGCCAGATTGAGATCCTCGTGCAGTGGATGGGAGGGGTGAGGTCTCTTTTCATTGGCTGGTGGGCAGAGCTCCAGAAGGCTGGCTTGAGTGGATGGACCGAGAAAACGGATGAGCTCTCAGCCCTGTCTCTGTCAAACTGAGTCTCTCGGTTGGACAGCGACAGGGCTGAGAGCTCATAACGTTACCTCACATGGCTGCGAGGTAGTGCGCCGACAGGGCAAATTAGGCGGCCGCGAAGCCCTTGGGAGGACGAGGCTTTAGGCGACCGCCTAATTAAAGAGCCGCCTCTGTTCAGGGATGATTTGAGAATCTACAGCCGAGTGATACACAAATGAGATACATTTTTGTTAATAGTTAAGGTACTTGAATGTATTTTTAAGATTTAATCCCTGAGTTTAGTGTCGCTTTAACAGAACCAAAGGGAGCAAATAACAGAAATGAATTGTTAGCGTTCACCTACGCTTTAATGGTAAATAGTAACAACTCAAGATCTAATATAAATCCTACAAACATGATATGTAAAATAATAATATAAACCCATAACAATGTTGTCACATCCTATTTTGCAGCTACTGTACATGTGCAGCAAAAGTCGCTATCCGAAATCGTTTTTGACTGCTCTTCCGGCTAACAGAACCCTTGGGTGCACTTCCAAGAGCCTATGATTACAAATGTTCTCCTTTTTCTAGTCTAGTGCGTTTTACGTATGAGAAGAATCACTGCTACCGTTCACGCGGCATAAGATTTAATACCTGCTCCGGTAAAGTGCGCAGGCAGCTGTTGCTGTAATCTCTGGCGGACTCACTTAGAATATCCTGTGTGTTTAAATATTCATATTATGCATGGTAATTGCTGCGTGAGAAGCTGTAAGTCAGGAATTTATTCCATCCCTGTAATCAAGAGGAACCGATTGTTGTGTTACAGATGCTTATGCATCAATAAACAAGGAGGAGGTATAGGGCATTATGCTCTTAGTACTGAAGTGTAACCATTGGCCCTAAAGCCCAATTAAAGTCTCAAACCTTGAATTCTCTTTATTGCCCATGCAATGTTGTATGTTATCATTTTAACCAAATTTCACTTGGAAATGCCTTCAAATACATTTTTCTACTAGTGGAAATGTGCTTTTTGCACATGTGCTCCAGTGCTCTGGGCTGGCAGAGCTGAGTAACAGCCACTCCTCTCAGCACAAATTATGCAGGCAAAAGAAGGTGCGGAGTCTGACCAGTTAAGTTAGATTATGGAGTGCGCTAGACAGCTAGGTCAAACTCTAGGTCCTGCTGAACCAGACTGTCATTTAGACACACGGTGCAACTGCTTTACCAGAAAAGTGTAGGCAAAATTATAAAAAATATCTATTTGTGTACTGTCCTTTTGAATTAATTTTTTTTTTTACTTTCTGTAAAATAAAGCCCAATAACCACAAAATGCACAAAAAAAGAAAAACATAAAAAAAAAAACATAATTGGGAGCCATTTAAAGCAGAGCTCCAGTCATAAAAGGAATTGTTCCTCCAAGTCCCCACCCCTACCCCTGGACATCATACACTGTTCATCTATCTTTTAAGCTAAATACCTTTTTTTTAGGAATGTCAGGCAGTGGTCATGTGACCGCTCCAGACCCATTCTACTCCTGCCTGTGGTGTGCGGTAAACAGGGTGCAGGCAGCGGTGTATTTACCTTTGCTGCTGCCCTAGGCAAGGCAGCATCGCCACCTTCAGCGAATCTGCCGCTCCAGGCAAACGCCTTGTTTGCCTCGCGGCAGATACGCCCCTGGGTGCAGGGACTATATGTCCCTGAAGTCGGCTCAAACCATTGTGGGCATGGCTGTTGGTTGTGCTGTTTGGGCCAATAGTGAAGGCCACTGGCTGCATTGGCTACATCGTTATGTCTTCCCTGCAGTACTAAGGACTACTGGGGGGGCATTAAAATGACAGATGATGGCGGCAGCGGCTCCTGAGGCTCAATGTCACGTGGCCAAAAGTTTCCACAAAGCTATTGGCAGAGGAGATACACAAAGGTGCCCTGCATGCAGAACATGAAGTGTCCACAGAAATTTTACCAAAATCTCCAGGATTCCAATCAAATTTGAGAGAAAAGGGCCAACATAACTCACCCAGAGTGACGTTTTAAATTTAGCGCTTGTGGTTGCTCTTGAATTTTCCAGATACAGTAGTAAAACCTTGTTTCAGCCGCATGTGCCTTTTCTTGATTTTGTTCCGTTGGTACAGGCCAATTAAATAAAAAAAAGTGCGGCCATCTCTAGGGCTGCAACAACTAATCGACATAATCGATTATAATCGATTATTGAAAAAGTTGTCAACTTTTTCAATAATCGATTAATCGGCTTCCGATCAGTTGGCCCTGTGCACGGCTCCACACACGCTGTGCTCTGCACCTCCTCATCACCTCACGCTCGTCACTGCCAGACCCGCCCGCATCCACGCTCTTCACACCGCACCTCCTCCCCGCCTTACACTCACTGCCCGCCCACATCCACGATCGGCACAGGGACGCGGGGAGATGTAGTGAGGAGCAGGTGTGGGGGGATGACAGCCACCAATAGACAGGTCCAATCTCAGAAGCAAGTTGCTGGAAGACTGCTCAGCTAAGCCTGCACTTTTCCACACATGGTGCTCTATAATGTATTGCTGGGATTTGTATTCCTCTATAGCTGATGGTACATTGTGCTGTATATTATACAGGGCAACGTACCATCAGCTATAGAGGAATAAAAAAATCCCAGCAATACATTATATAATGTATTGCTGGTAATTGTTGTATTCCTATATAGCTGGTGATATTCTGCACTGCGCTGTATACAGGACTACAAAACCCAGCAACAGTACATTATACAGCGCAATGCAGAATACCGCCAGCTATAATGTACTATTGCTGGGATTTGTTGTAGTCCTCTATAGCTGGTGATATTCTGCATTGTGCTGTATAATGTACTATTGCTGGGATTTGTAGTCCTCTATAGTCGGTGCCATTCTGCATTCATTGCTGTATAATTTTACACTTTCCTTTTCACTATATTGCACACCACACTATTTTTTTTCTTTTTTACTTCCACCGCTCCAAGCTTGCTCCTGTGATGGAGTGCAATTTCAATACAAACTAGTAGTCCATCACTGGAGCCATTTTAAAAAATGTATTTTATTGTTTATCCGATTAACCGATTAATCGAACTTAATAATCGGCTAACTAATCGATTTTGAAAATAATCGTTAGCTGCAGCTCTAGCCATCTCATCTCCATCCTCCGCTGTGACCATATGTTTCTATAATGTCATGGCTCCCACAGGAGCAGTCTCATTACTCCGCCATGTCTGAAATAAGGCACCACACGCGGAGCGTATATTTAAAACACATTGTTTTAACGGCCCTTTTAATTCTCTTCCCATGTTCATCTATCCAACCGTTCAGATCAAACGCTCTATAATGGTGTCGGGAAACATACAGACTTCTGAAACTCATGAAACTGATTCCCAGCAGAGACATAGGAAACACGGCGCATTCAGCGAGCTCGTTATAAGGTTCTTTTTTTTACTCTTAGTTTCCTACAGATTTGATCTTGTAGGGCACATCGACTTTGTAAGCAGTTCTTTATTACTTACCTTTTTTTCTCCATAATGCCTCTACAGGGTCTTGAAGTGCCCACTGAGCCCGGCAGGAATTGTTCAGCCATTGCTTGTGGCTTTGTAGCCATATTTCCCATCTGTCCATGATATCCAGGGGCATCGCCTGGTTTTGAAGATTTGTCCCTGGTTGACCCTGATTGTTGCCACAAAATCCTTTATTTCCCTGATGTTGAAGTATATGAAACCCCAAACACTGAAATCTCATATTTTAACACACTTGTGTACTTTCAAAAGGCATTTTTAATCTTTTTAAAAATGCAGCTTTCATTAAAGTGGAAGCTTAATCTGCAAATAATTTCCTTCCCCGGGTCTTCCCTCCTTCCATCATCAACATGCTAATTTTTTTTTTTAAGGCGGTGGTACGTGCTTTGTAAACGACTTCCCCTGTGCACAAAAAAAGTGAATCGTGAAATCACAACAAAAAATTGCACAAGGGTGCTATGGTCCTCCTCCAAAGAGGAAGGGCCTCGATAATCCTGAAACCCCCCCAGGGCGCAAGGCTCCTGACAGGGGCATGGGAGACTCTGGTCCACCTACCCGAAGGCCGGCGGACCCTGATCCTCAGGGTCCTGGCGAAACAGGACCCTCAAATACTGAGTAAGGGGCTCCCCCGAAGATAGACCCCCCAGGTGGGAGAAGCCAGAGAGCCCTATATGAGGGTCACAGAGCCTCCTCCCTAACATCAGGACGGGCCCCAAAGGTACCCGCACCCTCCGTCATCTGTGAGTCAAAAGTGTTATGTGCAAAAATAAGTGCTATAAATAAATAGTGCCAGTGCAAGACATGGCAGGCCTTTCGGCCAGGTATAAAAATTGCCCCGGGCTAGCCAGAAGGCCTGCCCAAGAGGCGAAGTGCAGATAAAGCAGTAAGTTCTGTGACCTAGTGACAGTGAATCACTTGTGGGGTCCCACACCCAAGTGATTCTCTGGGACACCACCCCCAGGGGGCACAGCACTGCGGGCCTATGCGCCTCCCGAACCCCCCAGCCAGACCAAGCAAGCACCCATCCGTATCAGGAGGCAATGGTGCCGAGGAAGCTCCCCCCTCTCATAAGGAGCCGCCTCAAACACCAACCTTTACTCCAGTGAGTACTAAGTAATGATCCCCCCGTCAGGACGGTTCTTTTCCCCTCCGGAAACTGATAAGGATAAATACTACACTCGATCTTAGCCAAAAAAGGCAGAGAAGCGATCATCAACATGCTAATGACATTTTTGAATAACACCTTTCTGTTTATTTTACATACCTTTTTTTTTAGACCCAGTGATGTTATCACTAGGTCTCTGTGCAATGCAGGCAGATCATGGCTAGTGGTAGGAGCTAGCAGAGGCTTCCTGAAAACATAACAGCACCCTGTCTCATTACTACTCTGCTGACGATTGTGCATAAGTCGCCTCTTCTAGTTTTTGGAGTTCTAAAGCCCAAAGGGGGAGATCCAGCTCCTTGTGCAGGCACAATCGGCAGCTCAATTTTGAATTGGCCAAGACGCCTGCACATCTTGTACTCCTGACCCCTGCACTCAGTGTGTTACATACTCCCGACCCCTGCACAGCCCAGATAGCAAGCAATTGTGCTGCAAGTTTGATAATGACTTGCTAAACTATTGCAGACTTGCCAAGCTTCACAATTTTGTTGCACAATTACAGCAAGTCTGCATTGCAAGTCTACAGACCAGCGAGCTTGCAGAGCTCTTGCTAGGACCTGCAGGACTCTTGCTGTAGACTTGCCAAGCAAATTTGCTACAAATTCAAGAAGTGTCAACTAGAACTTGTGCTGCAAGTGTTCTGCAAGTCTACAACCTGCCAGGAATGTGTGCAGCAAGTTAACAAGAATTACAATTTAACCCTGACACAAGTTTGTAGCAAGTTATCCTTGCTATCTGGGACTGTGTGTTACACAATCCTAACCCCTGGAGGGGTGTCACCCGGTACCCGATCCGTGTGACGCCACGCTTCGGGACGTCCCTGGAACCGATACTACACTTGATCTTAGCCAAAAGTCCAAGACCATGTCATGTTTAAAAATGTTCTAATGCAAGCACTTACCTGTAAAGGAGAGGGTGCATATTTACCTGGTCCTTCCCTCTGACTTCCAAGTCGCTGCAGGAGAAAGAAATTACGTGAGACCAGAGAAGAACCCAACCAGAGCTGTGGGAGATCATGGAGATCCACACCTGCGGGAGCACAAGTCTCCACTTTCCCGGTGGACCAATACTCTGCAACAGAGCAGCGTTTGGTGGTGCAGCCGGTGAGAACGGTAAGTATGCTCCTTGTGATTTACTGGTGTCCAGTGGCGTAACAACCGGGGGGGGGCCCCGGGCGAAAAGATGAAGGGGGGCGCCGGCCGAAAATGGCACTTTTGGTTAAATGCCGAAAGTGCCATTTTCCTGCCGTTTTGTCCGCGCAGCCGTGATTTCTTTACTCCTGATGGGCGCTGCTCTTTGTCCCAGCAGGGAGGAGAGAAAGTGATAGCCAGCCGAGCGCTGCGGGAGGAGACCGCCGTGATCGGCCGGTGTCTCTCCTCCCACAACGCTCAGCCGCCTATCACAGTCTGGCAGAGCGGTGTGAGGGGCGAAGACAGCGCTGTCACAGGAGGCTGGGCTTTCCTTCCTACACCGCTCGCTCAGCCTCCTGTGACAGCGTGTGTCTGTGTCAGAGAGGACAGCAGGCTACATACACTCAGTGATCGCTGAGTGTTTGTAGATAATTGAGGACATGGTATGGTTACTATATCCTCAATTATGAATGAATGGGAGTGATCTACATCCCCTCCTGTTCATTCATAATTGTAGTTATAGTAAACATACTATATTCTCAATGAACAGGAACACTGGTGTCTCCTTGCTTTAAAACCTATTCAAATATGACAGGGCCTCTTAAACATGAAGACCAATTGTTCTGTCATCACTTGCTGCATGCTTGCCCAGAGCCTGTGACTTAGAAGCCAGGGAGCTCTAACATTCAGAAATAGGTTCGCAATGGCAGTCTTTCATTTCAGGACACGCTCTCTAAAATACTGGAAGCTGTACATTTACCGGACCGCTCTTTGCCGCCTCTGTGCTTTGCATAGTCAATCCCGGTCAGAGGACGTGTCCGTCATCTGAATTAATTCCGCCCCTGCCCCGCCTTCCAATTGTGCATTGCCTGCGTTTGACTGACAAGTCCTTGGGAAGGAGGCGGGCCTCCACCTGTGCAGCTCCGCCCCCCGTTCCCACGGCAACCCCGGGTGCGTCTCCCTGCTGAGAGTGAGAAATCACAACAAACCCCGATGTGCGGAATATTGTGAGTGCGCCGTGCTCAGCCCAGAGAGGAGATCGGAGCAAAATACATGTCACCCAGCTGAGCACATGGTGAGTGCTTCGACATACAAGGGCAACCGAAGTCATATAGTCCAATATTCTTCATTTCCTTGCATATTAGTGATCTCAGCTAGGCACAGTTTGCATTCACTGTGTATGCTGCCATTACAGTAAATGCCGGCTATTTTTAAAGCCTAATATCTAAAGTTGTTTTAATATTGGATAGAGAAGGGCAGGCTTAACATTTCCCTTACATTTTAATTTCTGACTGTGACCCTATTGGGGATAGTTATCCTCACTTCCTGTCCCTGTGACACCAGAACAAGATGGGGGGAGTGACAGGAAGTGAGTGGAAATCTTCCCTAAGGGGCACACAATGCTCCCTAAGGAGAACTATGGGGAAAAACACTGACCCCATAGTTCTCCTTTAAATGTGAGATAAATCTTGAAATTGCATTCAAGTACCTTAATTGTTAATAACAATGTTTCTTATTTGTGTATCACTCGGCTGTAGCTCCTCAAATCATCTCTGAATTGGTGCCGACACTGTCCTTCCTTCTGATGGGTGGCTACTTTTGTTCCCCATGGTCCCTGTGTGTGTTGTAAAGTAGCCACCGCTCCAAGCTCGCTCCCATTGACATTTTCATTTCGGTGCACCTCTAGAATGGACACTCAGTGGCAGCAGCCATCGCTCTCAGCAGCTAACCACCACGACTAATAACAATTTGTGTCATCTTATGGTAGAAAAACTGTAGCGCTATTTTCCCACAGACCATAAATTCAAAGGGGTCACACAGCTTAGCTTCACAAGCTTAAAGGGTTAGTCCACCTTTGTAATATATGTACCGTGCAGTCAAGGGGCCTCAGATCTTCTAAAAACACTGCTTAGAAAATGAATGCTTAGTATGAATGGCAGACCTGAAGACCAAGCTTGGCTTCCCGCAGCCTGGCTAAGAAACGAGCACTAGGAGCGCTCTCCCTTGTTGTGCCCAGGATCCAGGACACCCAGTTCATTGAGAGTGCCCTTAGCATCACAGTAACGAATGCTATATGTGGGACAAGAAGGTCAGAGTTCATGTCAACCACATGCATTTATTTCCAAACCTTGTTTCCGGACTGGGAGACTAAGGGGGTGGGGGGGCCACTGTGTCCGTGGTACACTTTGTATGAAAGTTTCATATTTTGTATTATTGCACTTTTGTTCCTTTGTCAAACAAAACAACAAAATAACCTGGTTAAAAAAAGTAAAGTATATTTAAAGCAATTGTTTTTAGTTTCGGATTGAGTAGGGAATGGCTAAAACTCCTGTCAGTTTTTTTTTTTTTTTTTCCATCTGCATCTCAGTATGAAGATCTCCCTTTACTTCGTATCTGGAAAATGCAAAAGAACACAAAGACTGCGCCTAGTGTGATAACGTTCATTCAAAGGAATAGAACACAATGCTGGCAGGAGGATGACTTCACCCCCTACACCAGGGGTGGGTAACTCTGGCCCTCCAGCTGTAGTGGAACTACAAGTCCCATGAGGCATTGCAAGACTGACAGCTGCAGGCAAACCTCCCAGAAGCAGAGTTATGATGGGATTTGTAGTTAAAACACAGCTGGAGGGCCGGAGTTGCCCACCCCCTTGCCCTACACGAAGGAAGTTGGGGACAGATGAGTATATTATCAAACCTTTGTCCTTTTTTTTTGCAGCGTTTAAGGAAGAGGGGAGCACATTGAAAAGTGAACTTTGTCTGAATTGACAGGTCCTCTTTAATCTGCCCAGCTACATTTTACCCTGGGAGCTTCCGTTTGCCGTTTGCCTTCATTACTTTGTTAATTAGATAATTCCAACAAAATAGAAGAGAAGATAATTATATTTTTCTAAATTATTTTTTTTTTTGTTATCACTTGGTTTCTGTTTGCCTATTAATGGTCCAATAATGAACTTCCTTTTTAGATCAGTAATTATATTGCCGCATTGTGTACTTGTATCTCTCTTTATTTCAATTATGCCGTTAAATATATTATTCTGCACATAGTTATCTATAGTATATCTGGACATGACTGGGCTAGGTCAGTAGAGCTGGCCACATGCTGCTCAGAGTGGTATGTGGCACCATTGGGTCCCCCCACCCCCTTCCTGTTCATCAAAAGTCGATTTTTCAATTGACTTTTGTCGAAGGAGCCGGGACAAAAACTGTCAGCTGAACAGTGATGGAAACCAATCAGCTGCAGTCCGTGTTCAGGTATTATGACACAGCCACCACAATAAGGCCTAATTTACACGAGAAAAGGCCGGCACGTACAGCTCCGGCAGCTCTTCCAAATACAATACTGATTGGCCACCACCAGGCGTCCTGATTGGCCGGGAAGCTGTCTCTGTGTTCCCTCGCAGCACTGCCAGTCAGAAGAAATCTCCCTGTGACCGGACGTTCTTGTATCGGAGCATTTGGATGAGTACGACTGCTTGTCCAAATCGGTGTCGGTACTGATACCAATACTAGTATCGGTGTCGGTGCATCCCTAATTTGGACTTTCATATCACTTTAATACTGGTTTGGGCCTCGCCTTTACTCCTGGAACTGCTTCAATTCCTCATGGCATAGATTTCACATTCCACAAACATTCCTTTGAGATTTTGGTTTATGGTGACATAATTGCATCATGCAACGTCTGTAGATGTGTCCGCTGAGCATTCATGCTGCAGATCTCCTGTTCTACCACATCGCAAAGGTGCTCTTTTGGGTTCAGATCTGGTGACTGGCCAACTATTCATGTGCCTCCAGGTCTACTTTATAGGGATGCACCGATATATCAGCTGCCGAAACATATCGGCCGAAAATGGCACTTTTGGCCAAATGCCGAAAGTGCCATTTTCCTGCCGATACATCGGTGCATCCGTGCTTTCTTTCCTCCCCGCTGGGTGCTGCTCTGTGTCCCAGCAGGGAGGAGAGAAAGTGACAGCCGGCTGAGTGTTGCGGGAGGAGGTTGCCGCGCTGCCACCCGCAGCATGTACGGGCGGCTGTGCGGCAGGGATGGAGAGGCTGTCGCTGGTCCCGCAGAATGTGCTGCAAGCACCGCCAGGCAGCACATTCTGCTGTGAGGACCTTCTCCTCTTAGCCCCGCCCCCCTGGCCGCGCAGATGAGGAAGAGGGCCCTGCAGGAGACGGAAGGTAAGTCTGGAGTGGGGGATGCTGGTGTAGTGGGATTCTGTAGTGCTGACTTCTATTATAATGTATTGCTGGGACTTGTAGTCCCGCATAGCTGCATTGATGTATGATTATACAGTAATGCAGAATAGCTCCAACTATGTAGGACTACAAGTCGCAGCAATGCATTATATTTTAAAGTAGGGATACACCACTGCCAATACTGGGCATTTTCACGAGTACTCACACTCGTGAAAATGCCCCGATACTAAACGCAGATTCCGGTGTTCTGTCGACGTAGTAGAATTTGCTGACCTCAGCATCTGCGCTTGCACACAGACCAATATTATCGAGGAAACCGGGATTTATTCACAAAGTATTTTTTTTTAAATCGTTAATTGTGACTGTTAATAATATTCCATCATTTCCTGCCATGGACGGCATATTATTACCGGTCACAATTAACCATTACAAACGAATACTTTGTAAATAAATGGCGGTTTCCTCGTTAATCCCGTCTGTACGTAACCGCAGTTACTGGGTCAGCGTTCTCGACAGAACACCGGCACTAAAATGTTAAACAAGCGGCTGCCTGAGGTCCCGTGCTTGCTGGGGACCTCGGCAGCCTTCCTGTTACCCATGCGGTGCCATAGCGGTTGAGGGGGGCCCTTCATGGTTTCTTGCATCGGGGCCCTGAAGGTTCTAGTTACGCCTCTGATGTTTACTATATCCTCAATTATGAACGGAGTGATGTACATCACCTCCTGTTCATTCATGATTGTAGTTATAGTAAACACACTATGTCCTCATGTTATGAATGAACAGGAACCCCCAGTATAGAAGATTCCTGTTCATTGATAACAGGGGATACTTTGTGTCCTCAATCTCTTTTTCTATTTTAAAAGGGAAATATCAGGTGTCTGGTTAGACCCCCAATATATCCCCGAAGCCCCTAAAAGTAAAGTAAAAAATAAAAATATTGAATAAAAAATGAATAAATAAAAATAATTATAACAAATTAAAAAGTTTATAAAAAATAAATAAAAATATTTGAAAAATGTGAAAAAATGTAAATAAAAAACATTTTCGGTCTGACAATTTTTTTTATTTCAGTTTCGTTTTGGTTTTGACATTTCCATTTCGGTGCACCTCTACTACTTTAACTACATTCATGCTAAAGGTGCCCATAGACTGTGCGAATTTTAGCCTGTTTTTGAGGAACCGGACGAAATTCCCACAGTGGGTGCCTTTGTCGGCACAATTTCGGCCGGCATCCCTTGATTACATGATCGAAGGAGCTGGCCCGAAAATCTTTGTATGATCAGAGCCGGCAGCCAATGAGCTGTCAGCTCTGTTCGGGTATTTTGACAGTGGCAGGCTGCACCTGTCTGAATACAATGCAGGCAACGGGATTCCTCGATCGACACACCCCTATGGGTTGATGGAGGAATCTGCTCTTTTTTTTCCATTCAGCCCAAAGGTTGAATTAAAAAAATAGAGCAGTGTACGGTCCGCGTCAGTACTGTGTAAGGGTAATGCCATCAGGTGTTTATTACCTCTTATTGAAATCACAGTACTCCAGCCTTCATCTGCTTTTCTCTCCGGAAGGATGGAGTTATTTATGTTCAGGTATTAACCAGGGTCAGCAACTACTTCCTGAACTAAAATGCTAGCTCAGAGATGACTCAAATCCTGGTACCTGTGCATTTCTGGGCTGTGTTCACAAATATTTCACAGAGATCAGCCCCTGCTGCAGCCTTTTAAATTGTGCCTCGCTACAAAGTACAGTCTAGGTGATCGAGGGCAGAAGAGAAAACTGAGGAAATGCTTCCTCTTGCCTGCAGCAGACTGATTACATCATTAGACCCTAGGCCAAAATCCCTGACTGGACCTCAAGGTTTTATTTAAAAAAAAAAAATCCCTTGCTATATATTGCAGCTGGCCAGAAATATTCATCATGCAGACTTATAAAGTTACTAAAGTGTCCATTTTAAATGGGTCTGTGCAAGTACTGTACATGTATTTGATCAATCTGCATTGAAATGAGGTGGGAGAGTCACCCTTCCCTATTACATGGGTTGGGGAGAAGTGTCATCAGCTTCCAAAAATGCTGCTTGTGGCTCTTTTTCATTGATATATATCAGGCATGTACAGCAAGAAAGAACATTGGGTTTGTTGTAGGATGTGACCTTAAAAAGGGATGGGACTTGTTGCATAGGTGTAGGAATGATCTACTATTAAAGCGGACCTATACACTCAAAAATCAAAGTGGGGTCACAAGGGGAGTGCAGCCTGCACCCGGGTGACACCATTGGAGGGGTGACACCAAAATGACTTGCAGTCATTTTGGTGTCACCTCCTCTGAAAAGTCGGGCACTCGGTCATGGACCGAGAGTCCGACAGCTGCAGGAGAGATAGGAGGGGACCCCGGCGGCACACCTTATCCCGCCGGGTGAACGTGTCCTCCCCCCTCTCTGCCGGCGTCATTCACCAAGATGGCCGCCGGCAAATATCAAAAAGATGACCGCGCATGCGGGGTGACGTCACGCGGGGTGTCACCCGGTATCTGCTCCGGGTGACACCCGGCCTCGGGACACCCCTGCCTCTACGTATGATGATTAACAATAACATAGACATGTCAAGTGTAAAATGTGATTATGAAATACTTACACTTGCAGAGCGTTCACTTCCTGCTTTAAAAGTGCAAATTACTTCAGTTTGCCAAAGCAATGTGCACTGGGATTGCCTCGTCACAAGCCGAGCATTGATGGGAAATCTCATGTGTAATCTCACGAGTTCTCAGGGAAAGGCATTTTCCTCCCCTGAGATGATGTACATGGTCGCATGTCTAGTCACATGTGCCAGAAATCCAGGAAGTAAAAGGAGAGCTAGTAATCTAGCCTTAGTAAACATGGCCACTGTCAGAAGACTGGGGAAGAAAAGAGAAATAAGATATGCAAAGAATACAAAGCCGGCAATGATCTAGAAATATATGTTTGTAGATTGTCATTACTAAACATTTCTAATGGTGTTTGTTGTTGTTTTAAAGATCTGGGAACGGTCCGCTTTAAAGTGACATTAAAGGCAAAAAAAATGTCCCCTCCCCCCAATATTAATGTTAGCACTTATCTTAAATGATGTCTCTTAATCCAATCTTCTTTCCTGATGTTTTCATCTGTCCCTCCAGCGGTGCAGCGGCTCTCCAATCCAGCGCTGACTCCTCTCTGCTTGCATGCACTTCCGATCCAGCGGTGTCTGCAGGCGGGTGCACGCGTCCATAGACTTACCTTGCGTCTCTCCTCATCTCCCGGCCGAAAATCTGAACTGCGCATGCGCCCACCCCATGATGTCTTGCGGCTGGCCGAGCAGTTTTGGATTCTCGGATGGGAGCGCGCGGCAAAGACGGGCTATGTTTTTTTTTAACTTTTTGCATATATCTACTGCTTGCTAGCAATAGATATATACAAAACAAAAACGGAGGGTTTAGAAACCCTTTAAGTTGTGACTGGTGAAAAACGACATTATTTGCTTTGACCATAAAGCTTGCAATTGGTAAAGGTCGAATGGTCACATTGGCTACAAAATGTGCTTTTACGTTATCAAAGTGTGCTGCATATCACCACAGAGATCTGCATTTCATGTTACAGTGCTGCACATTGCTTGAGAGTGTTAGTGTTGAGGGATATAAATCTGTCGAGTTGGCCAGGAGCCGTTGACTTGGATGGATACATGTGAATGTAGCCAGAAATCGGTATGGTCATGTGTGCATACGAATACAATGACTGTATATAATATACTTCTTCCCCCAGATGGTAAGAGGGCTTAACGTGATATTAAACTTAAACGTTTTTGAAGCTGTTTCTAATGCTGATGAAATCACTTACAATGGATGCTGCTTCTTGATGTTTAAACGTTTTATCTTCCTGTAGAATCAGCTGGTCCCCTGAGCACTGGTCAGGACTTCATGTTTTAGGGTGGCGTATTTCCCTTGCAGAGTCTTATGGAGCCACCCTTGTGTGTGCTAGTTGTAAGGACCAGCTGTGGACGCACGCGGTCAGAGCCAATAGCGACGAGTTGTTTCACCTTTAGCAGCCACCGTTCCCATAAGGCAAGCATGCCTACCGGTACTTGGATGCCCGCCGGACTTAAACTATTTGTTCTGATCAGGTGATGCCACAGGCTGGCCCCCAGGAACAAGGAGAAGTACTGACTGACGTCAAGGTATAAGACAGGAACAGGAAACAAATACAAGACAGAGACTAATACAAGATACAGGAAACAAGACAGGTATAGGATTAAAGAGCCAAAGCAAGACTAGGATACAAGATCTAGGCAGGACTGGGATTCAGGATCAGGATCAGGGTACAGGCTTGTGTAGACAAAGCAAAGACAAGACAAGGCTGGAACTATCACAAGCCCAGAGCTCTGAGCTTGTGATGCTTAAATAGAGCGAAACTAACCAACGCCCAGGCTGTAAGGGGCATGTAGCCAGGCTGATTAGCCTGATCAGCCTACAGCTGACTGGACTGTGGTAGGTGCAGTTACAAGAGGCAACCACCAGAGGGAGCTGAGTGGTTGCGAGAGGGATAGGAGCCTTTGACATGCTCCTAACACCGATATGCTGTCCATGTCTCCACATAAAGTCACTCCTCTGTTCCTCCTTCCTCCAAGCTAGTAGATGGATGGCTGCTGTAGACTGCACTGCCCCTTGTGATCTTGTACTGGACAGGAATTTCAGGGAAGCTGAGCTCAGAGAGTTGGAGCTGTTTGGAAACATGATGACTGTATGCGTTTGGACAAAAAGAATTAAAGGAATGCTTTGCTAGGCGATGTATACAGTATATGTTTGATCTGGATTTATTATTGAAAAAAACATTGAGAGTTTAATACTACTTTAAAAGCAAATCTTTTGCTTTGTCCTGAATGGGAAGGGCACTGGTTTCCTGTATACAGTGCAATGAGTAGCGGTATTGTCAGACTTCTTTGGAAGTTACAGAATGAAATAAGATGGCCTATAGTTCCTCTGTGCCCATGATAATGTAGATTGCCTATGCCTGCCTTGTAATAAATGCTGAAAATATATCAGAAATAACAGTTTTTCCCCCTTCCTTTGTTTTCTTTCTATTGACCTCAGGAAGCAAGACACATGATGTACGCCAAGGAGCGGAGGAGCGATCTGCTCTCTCGCTTACATCTCGCAGCAGAGAATTCAGATGTTCTCCAGATGGTATCCAGAAACACTGCCATGCATAAAGAGCCTGTCAGCCCTAATGAACACAGACTGGTGAGCACTCCTATTTTATCCTGCATGAAAACAAAGTGCCTCTTCCTATAAGCTCTGTGAGTAGAACCTTGCTGCAGTTTTTCTAATTGCCATATCATATCCACGCATCACCCTTGGAGTGGTCCTCTGCTGCCAGTTTTTTTTTTAACAAGCAGCTGATTGTGGGGGCCCCTAGCTGACCTGAACTGTAGGCTTTTTGTAGAAATCAAAATAAAGTAAACCTGTGCTTAGTCAATGCTGGAAAAGGCAAAATGTTCACTTAAGACTCAGCTCTGGGCACTTTTTTTAATATTACCGGCCCCCATCTCTGGCTGCAATTTTTAGGGCTAGTTCACACCAGATGCAGTTGCGATAAAGTCCGTTCAGTTTGGCAGCTGCATCAAAAATGCATCACAATGCTATCCTATGGGATTTCTGGTGCACTGTTTACACCAGTGCAGTCCATTCCAATGCAGTGAGAAAAAATACTGCTTGCCCTATTTTAGCTGCATCGGATCGTAACAGAACGCATGCAAACGCAACGGAACCCATACAAAATGAAAAAAGAAAAAGCAGAATTTGGAAGTGCTCTGACAGGAAGAAGGAATTGGCATAATGGTCTAATTTACATTTTGGAAAAAAATGCATCAGATTGCGTCAAAATCGCGGTAAAATCACAGTAAAACCGCGTCAAACCGCATCGCACTGCTGCTGCGCAGACGAACACAGTTGTGATGCAGTTCTGGTGTGAACTAGCCCTCACCTTCAATCATAAGCTGTCCACTGCAGTTCTTTTTCTCCACAAACTGAACACATACTATGAATGCAGGGTGTCATGGCCCCACCTCTGAGGGGGCATCACCACTGTGTCTTCCATTCATAGTGTATTGATGCTGACTCATTGGGGGTGATTTACTAACCTAAACACACGCACGCACCAGGTGCGTGTGATTTTCACACAGCAAAACGTATTTATCAACCAAAAAGTCTCTAAAAGCATATTTCTACTAATGCCATATATGGAAAAATCATGCACATGATGCATATATAATGCTGCTTCACAGTTTAGACAAAAATGGTTAGCTCATGCATTTACATTCCTGTATTCATCAACGCAAGCAACATAGAGCTAATTTACACAACATCACCTTGCAATTCATGCAGGGCTTTGCACAACACACCTGCTGGGTGTGTACACACTACAAAGGTGTTTAGATTCCACCCATAGATCATGCTGGGAGTGAACACACTACAGAGGTGTATACATGTTCGTGGTGTGTTTATAAGGTTAGTAAATCAACCCCATTATCTCAGAGGACCACCCACCGCTATGGAATTTGGGAGAGCAGGAGGACCCCACATGTGATGTGACCGGCTAGTATACGGACAACAGTTTGTGGACACCTGACCACAAGGTGTTCAGTAGGGTTGAGTTCAGGACTCTGTGCAGGTAACAAGTTCCTCCACACCAAACTCATGTCTTTTTGGAGCTCGCTTTGTGCACAAGGACACAGTCATGCTGGGCCTTGGCAAGAGGGCATGTACATATACTGTATAGTCAATTGTTTGTGGACACCTCACCATTACACCTATACAAGTTTGTTGAACATCCTTTTCCAAAATCATGGGCATTACAATGTAGATTTCCCCCACTCCCCCTTTGCAACTATAACAGTCTCCACGCTTTCGAGAAGGCTTTTCACAAGATTTTGGAGTGTGCCTTTGAGAATTTGTGCCCATTCAACCAAAAGAGCATTTGTGAGGTCAGGTACTGATGTTGGATGAGACCTAGCTTGCAGTAAGTGTTCCAACATATTCCAAAGGTGTTTGGAAGGGTTGAGGTTAGGGCTCTGTGCAGGCCACTCGAGTTCCTCTACACCACACTCATTAAGCCATGTTTTTATGACCATGTCCCTTACTTTGTGCACAGGGACATGGTCATGCTGGAACAGAAAAAAACCTTGCTCCAAACGTTTGCCACAAGGTTGCAAGACCACAATTGTCTAAAATGTCTTTGTGTATTGTGGCATTAAAAGTACCCTTCACTGGAAACACCTGAACTCATTTAGATGAGTGTCCACACAGTTTGGGCCATTTAGTAGGAGTGATGGTGAAGTATTCACAAACTTTTAGCCATATAGAATATGAACAGGCAGGGAAGCTTTTACCGTCTATCCCTCCAAAGTGCTCCTCCCTTTTCCAGTACCTGCAGTTCTTCCCAGTCTCCAAATGTGTAAAAGAATCTATTTCCCATCATTGGGCACCAGTTCTTTGAGAAGGTGACTCAATTTGTAGGGACAACGTCCTTATGCACCCACTAAATCCTGAAGTGTGAATTGAGCCATATCATTGTGATAGGTGACTGCATGCTCCCATCTCTCCAGCTCTGGAGATACCAGTTTTGTATTTTAGGGCCCGTTCATACCAGAAGCATTGGGGCTGCACTGGCCGCTTTTTACAGCTCTGCCCCAATGCATAGACAAGTCAGTTTGCCTTGTTTTAAATGCGTATAGTTCACAGCGCTATGTAGCAGTGGTGTGTGCTAAAAAAAGTAAGGCCTTTTTCTCAGTGCATTGTGGTGCGACACGGTAAAGCCGCATTGCAATGCATTGTGCCGATAGAACTTGATGAAATGTCACTTGTGACGCTTGTGAAAAATAAACAGTGCAATGTGCCAGGATCTGCACATCAGCACTGCACCTTAACGCACACCTGCAGCCTTGCGTTTAGCACAACTAGCTGGTGTGAATTTGCTCCCTTTTGGTATGGTAAATTTACAGTTGAAATAGTTTTATTATATCTCTTATAAGTGAAAAAAAAAACAACCTGGTGATCCTGCCAGAAATCCAGTGCTGTCCTTTGTCCTGTGCATTTTGCAGTGTTATTTCAAGCAGTCTTATTAGTCCTATTCAGACTACAGAATACCTTCCCCATGTTATGCAGAGGGACAGGTGTTCTGTAGTCCTGTCCTAGAGCAATAATTCTGCTTCTCTATAGATGAAGTACAGTGAGTGAGTGTTTCCCACAAGGACAGGAAGAGTGTTGCTGGCAGGATCAGGATCACCAGGTAAAACTATAGGGAAAAAAAAAGAAAACGAATGCAGTCACCACATCTAATGACTGGTAAACTGCAATATATGACATTTTAGTTCTTGGGTTTGGATACGCTATAACCCTTTCGCTGCCACCGCCGTAAGGCATACGGCGGAACAAAACTGTTCCCAGCTGGCCAGGTCTGTATGCCTTACGGCGCTGGCATTTACAGTTCTGGTATAAGCTCATGGTCGCTTTAGCGACCATGAACTTATACCAGAACTGTTCCCCAGACAGTCCTCGTTAAATGAATAGCTGTCATCAGCGGCTCACAAGCCACTGATGACAGCTATTAACGACAAACATTCTGGAATCTGTGTCGGCATGGATCCCCGCTGCTCTCCGCCGCTTGTAGGGGCTGTGGCAGCTGGGATCCGAATCCAAATGTCCGGGTGGTAGAGATCGGAGCCGCTGTCATCCTGTCAGTTTCTGGATGACAGCGGCTCTGTGCGTGGCAGAGCGGGGGATCGTTAAATATCAGTGATATTTAACGATCCCTCTGTGCAGAGCAAACACCGGAGTGATCGTATGATCACTCCAGTGTTTGTAAATAACTGGGGACACATAATACTATCTGTCCCCAGTATGAATGAACAGGATGTGATTTAAATCACTTTCTGTTCATTCATGATTTCTTAATGAGGAGAAGCACTCAGTACAGAGGCTCCTCCCCATTCAGAAACTGCTTGATAGTAAATATTTTATCATCAGTTTCTGAATGAATGGGAAGCCTCTGTACTGAGTGCTTCTCCTCATTAAGAAATCATGAATGAACAGGAAGTGATCCATTGAGTGCTGAGGCTGCATTGAGTGCTGTGTCCTCAATTTCCTTTTCTATTTCAAAAGTGAAATGTCAGGGGTCTGTTTAGACCCCGGATATTTCCCCGAAGCCCCCAACAGTAAAAATAAAATTTAAAAAAGAAATTTAAAAAAAAGCTAAACAAATTATTAAAAAATAAATAAATTTCTAAAAAAAAACACAAACCCCCCCACCCCCACACACATAACACACGTGTACGCCATGCACATGCGCTGCAGTGCGTTGTTTGAACCCATCACAGTGCATCATTTAGTGCAGAAAAAGAAATGGAGGACTCTGCGTCTTTAGTTTATTTTTCTGTTTAAAAAGGGAAATGTCAGGGGTCTGTTTAGACCCCATATATTTCCCCGTAGCACCCCCAACAGTAAAAAATAAAAATAAAATATGTATATATTATGAAAAAATAAATTAGAAAAATGTAAAAATAAAAAACTAATAGGAAAAAACAACATAAAACCATGTTGTGGTGTACGCCATGCACATGCGCTGCAGTGCGGTGTTAGAACGCATCGCAGTGCATGATTTTTTTCTTTTTTTAAGGAGGTATAAAGGAAAGGAGGAAGAAAGTGCATTGGGGACATTAAGCTGACCGTGGACAATACATATCAGTCAATCATAAGGAAATTATCTTCTCTTCAACAGGGTTTTATTCCAAAGCCGCCTTCAGGAAACACGGAGAGGTATGCTACAATCCGCACCTTTATCTACAAACAGGATCGGACAAGAAGAAGCCTAAGGAAGATAAAAGAAGACAACAATGAACTTATAATGTAAGATTCTTTGTCATTTGCTCATTATACACTGATATCACTTCTTATCCATGTGAAAGGGCAGAATGATTTGTATCATAACAAAGCAATATAGTCAAGTGAAAAAAAATAGAACCATATGGGACATACGGTATCTCCACTTCTAACTGTTTCTGGTGTACCCAACCTCGGGCAGATTTGTCCACCTTATGTGGAGCTGAACAGTTCTATCTGACTTTTAAAGACATGTAGATAGTTTCCTATCTACTATAATACTGCTTCCTATCCCTTGCACACCTGAAATATGTCTGTTTTTTTGTATGAAGACCTCTGGGCTCATTATATGAGAATATTCCTAAAGGATTATTTATGGCCTTCAAGGCCATAGCGATCAGCTGGATGAATCCATCCTTCTTGTACGTCTTACTTGAAGTTGTTAAATAATCAGATGATTCTACATGAGAAAATTATGTATGAAAGGAGAAACTGTCCCCTTAAAGCTTATCTAAATCCAAAAGGAAATGTAATATATTGCTGCTGATCAGTAAATGTGGTGGCTGCATTTGTTTTCTTTTAGGCTGACCATACACCTATCAATTTTTGTCATTCAACCTGCGGGCTTAACAAAAAAAAATGGTCCTGATTCCTCCATCAACACAAACAGCGTGTTGATCGAGAAATCCTGCTGTTTGCACTGTATTCTGACTGGTTTCACTGCCTCCTGTCAGAATACCCGATCAGAGCAGGCAGCTCATTGGCTGCCGGCTCTGATCAATCGAAAATTTTCCAGGCGACTCCTTCGATTAGCTGATTGAGTGTCACGATCTGGGATAAGGCTCAGAGTCCAGTAGCTGAAGCAGCAGGCAATTCGTTGTATAACAGGCCGGGTTTGGTACGCAAGCAGCGGGTAGTAGTGGAGGAGCAGGCAGAAGCGTAGTCAGCAAACAACCCAAGGTCAGGAGCTAAAGGTATCAGGTATGTAGCAGAAGACGGTGAGAGTAGTAGGTGAATCAGCAGCCAAAGGTCGATACACGGGTAGCAGTATGAGTAGATTGTAGCACAGATGGAGCAGGAAGCAAGATAATGGCAGGAGCACAATAATCTGGCAAACAGGAAGTACAGAGGCATGGCTTAAAGTGACATTAAACCCTCAGATTTTTTAACATAAACCAATACTGTAATTGTGCGCCTTACTGTAATCCATGGTAGTTTCCCTTCTCTTTGCTCCTCTTCCTTTTAAATCCTCATGTCTTCTTATGATGGGGGGGAGAACTTCCCTTTGCAGCTGAGTGCCTCTTTCTGTAGTGCTGGCTCAGGTTGTGAACCTACACGCAGACATCATGTATCCATTTCAGAGACAAGGCAGTCTGCTGCAAAACAGAAGTTCTGCCCAGCATGAGAACAGATACAGATTTAAAAGGAAGAGCAGCAAAGAGAAGGAAACCTTAGTCTTGCGATGGTTGTAAAAACGTACGATCTGCCCATCTTGGACAGGCAGATCGTACTCTCGATCATCGCAAGCCCGCCCCCCTGAGGGGCGGGCCTCCGATGACCGCAATGCTGAACGGGCAGTGTGCGCACACCGGCCCGTTCGGCATTTGTCTCCCGAGCACCGTTCTAACCAGCCGAAAATCGTACGATTTTCGGCTGGTTTTCTAGCATGCTCCTTAGACAAAAGACGTGCGACCGTACAGTAGAAACGGTCGCACGTCTTCGTTAACACTGCTCGATTCTCGTACGATCACGGGATTTCCCACGATCCTCGTACGAGAATCGAGCAGTGTATGGGCACCTTAACACAGTAGAGCAGGCAAAGAGCTATCCAAGGTTCTAAGGTAGCTCAGCAGGTAGAACCACCGCCAGCGGCAGCAGCGGCCCTCGGTTCAGATCCGGTTCCTGACATTGAGCAATGCTGGCAGAAAGGGAGCTGACAGCCCCACACACTGTGCATTAAAATCCATCTGAAATTTGGCCAGTGTATGGGCACCTTTAGGCTTTTTTTCCTTTATTTTCACCTAGTGATTAGGCTAATAAGTTTGTTATTTTCGACTAATTTCCTTTACCGCACCAAGCTGTCCAGCAGAAGTAGTAAATAGAGGGTTGAGACAAGCCATTTACCACTGACAGTGGTGCTTACAATGGTCTGATTTTATTTATGTATGTAAAACCTTTATCCCAAAAGCAAAAAAAAACTAAAACTGTTGCTGTAAGTGATTAAAAAGTGTTAGCCGGAGTTTGCCTTTAATTTGATAGTCAAGTCCATCTAAATCTTCTCATTCATCTAACACTTCCCCCTCCACAAGGTGACAATGCTGCTGCCCATGGGTGGTTCTGTTGCTCCTACATAGAGTGGAGTCAGCCCAAGACAGGAAGTGTGTTACTGGCCGGATCACCAGGTGGAAATACAGTGAAAGAAACCTTAAAAGCACACGAATACTGCCACCCTTTTTCAAGCTTTAATATATTATATTGTTGTTTTTGGGCTTAGATGCACTTTAAAATAGTTTTGAACTCTCCAATTTTCTTTCAATAATGAATCTAGATCAAACAAATATACATCGCCCAGCAAAGTTTTTCTTTACATTTTCACCCAAGCACTTAGGGCTTGTTCACACCAAATGCAGACCAGATCTGCATGAGTTTCTGCACATGCAGTGCAGTGTGTCTTGCCCTGTTTCTGATGCGTTTTTGAAGTGTTCTGGGCCGTTTTTTAGCCTAAAATGGGCTTTCAGTGCGTTCCAGGGCATTTGCATGCGTTTTTGATGCATTTGCATGCGTT
The DNA here is from genome assembly GCF_000935625.1 of Nanorana parkeri. NCBI lineage: Eukaryota > Metazoa > Chordata > Amphibia > Anura > Dicroglossidae > Nanorana > Nanorana parkeri. The sequence goes on along the minus strand of NW_017306508.1, from coordinate 655,427 downwards.
TTGGTGCATTCCAGAGCAGAAAAAAATAGGGCATGCTGCAGTTTTTCCACATGCTCTGGAACTGAACGCTCAGGTGTGAACTAAAGCCCAAAATACCATTGGTATACATTGGACACAGTTGTGATCCGTTCTGCAACTGCTCTGCGCTTGGTGTGAACTAGCCCTTAGAGCTTGTTCACATAAATTGTGGTGCGTTTCAGAGTGGTAGTTGCTGGAACGCACCGCAATCACTCACAAAACTTCCCCCTGGGTTCTGGGGCGGGAGGGGGCGTGGCGATGCATTGAAGTCCGTGCGATATGTTCCACTGCAAATGCAAAAAATAGAGCATGCAGCATTTTTGGTGTGTTTGCAGTGGACCGGAATGCAGGCAATATTTTTCCACGCGTCCGATCGCACTGCGGGCGGCGTGGCTGCGGTGCCATTGACTTCAATGAACCGCCACGCCCCCTCCCTCCCCAGAACGCAGGGGGAAGTTTTGTGAGCGGTTGCAGTGCGTTCCAGCAGCTGCTGCTCTGGAACGCACCACAATTGGTGTGAACAAGCCCTTAGTCATCATGTTACCAAATAGCTGGCTCCAACTCTCTCAGCTTGGTTTCCTTGAACTTCCAGTTCAGTCAAAATCACAAGGAACAGAGCAGTCTCCAACAGCCGCCCATGTGCTAGCTTGGAGAAGGGAGAAAGAGGAATGAGGCACCCAGAGCTTACTAACACCCTCAAGGGTGGCTTCATAGGATCCATAGGAAAGAGAAAGGAGCCCCCCTACAGCAGGATATCAGTGCTTAGTGGAGCAGCTGATTCTGCAGGAACCTAACATTTTTTAAACATCAAGCAGCAGCATCCATTGTAAGATATAGAATGAACCTTTTGACTTTAATATCACTTTAAGTTCCATAAAATGTGGCCCCACTGCAAAGGTAAGTTTTTTTTTTTTTAATTCCTTGAGTTCTTCTTTAAAAAGAAAACAAACTGTAAGACATGGAGCACCATTTGTTTTGATGCACCTGTAATTTATTTAGCTGATTTAAACTGAAGGTTCAATTGGGCTTTAGACCCCGTTAACACTGAGCGGTTTATCACGCGATTTCCGCTCCAAAATCGCGCATATTTCCGTGCAATGTCGCTCAATGTAGCTTGTCCAATGTATTTCAATGGAGCTGTTCACATCTCAAAGCTCAATGTCGCCTGTAGCTCGTCGCTCAAGCTTGTAGCTCGAACATGACCTTTTTTCCGGTGGATGTCGTGCGATTTGGCCCCATAGACTCAATGGTGTCGCGCAAAGTCGCGCATTACCGGTGATATTGCGCAACAGAAGGGTCACTTTTGCACAGCAATATGGAAGGAAAGAATGATGTCACATCAAGACCGCTGTTGATTGGTTACAGGCTCAGCCCAATGTAGCAGCGGCGAAGTCTCTCCCAAAAGTCGCGCTACGTAGCGCGACAAAATGTTCGCTGTCGCTCAATATTGCACAATGTAGCTCAATGCCGCTCAGCACAAAATCGCGCGGGAAAACGCGCAATTCTCCATGTCGCTCAGTGTGAATGGGGTCTTAAGAATAACAAAGTTATGAACAGGTCTGGTGATAATAGTGTTTATATACCAGCAAACCTTATTAAAAATAAGATAAGTGATCCTAAACAGCAGAATTATGCCATATACACTTGCATGTTGCTATGGAGTTTATAGTAACTATATTAACTGTATAGTATATTGTAGTTTATAGTAACAGATTCACCTTAATGATTGGCAGGCAGGTAATTTTCTTGCTTATTATTATGTAACAAATCAGCATCTGTTTGGAAGTCTTGCCAGATCCCCGACCTTTGTGTTCTTCTCTCTTCCAGGAAACAAAGGAGAGAAGTGATGAGCAGTGTAAGCCCAGGGGATGCAATGTTGTCCTCAAAATCAGGAGGAAGAGAGAGGAAAGACGCTCGGACCTGCTTTGAAGTGGCGGGCATATCTGGAGGGGATATGCCTACACAACCTGTCTATCTGCGGAGTGACACCTGTCAGGACAAAGCCTCGGGTAAACATTAAGGGTTCACCAAGAATCACCCACCATACTAAATGAATATTTCATTTTGTGGTGTTTATTATAACATAGAACAAGGCATTTTGTGTTTCACTGAAAGAAACATCAGTGTCTTATTCTGTTGACTCGTGCTCTCTGAAATGAAGACTCACAGTAGTCTATCAGCCTTTTACTGTCATATATTCCCATGGCGCACAGGCAGAAGTGTGGGAAGCCAGCTTGTTCTGGCATCTAATGAAAGCCACAATCCTCCATGAGCTTCAATAGTTTAGTCTTTGGAATAAGTGTTAAATCATGCAACAATTATTCATATCTCCAAGCACTCTCATAATGAGATCCCAACGTCTGAGTTTCCAGGTCTGCTGCGGTCATTTAATTCACGTAATTTATATTATGCTAAATGCAACAGGAGTAGAGAAAACAGCCTTAGAAGGCAGGAACACCCAGAACTCCAAGGTGAGTGAGAACAGAGGTGAGAACTATGGTGGAAGGTCTCCTCCCTGGAAATGTGGCAACAGGTGACTCTGACAACCAGGTTCACATTGTTTTCAAGCTTGATCTTCCATATTCTTCATTATATTAGTAGCAAATTGTTGTACCAAATGTACTCCCTTCCAATCTCTCCCATCCATTCGCCCGCTGACCCTTTGACAAAAGACCCAAGTCCGCTGTCAAAATGACCCTTTGTGGCACCTCTTCAGTAAGAAGAGACTGGTGATCCTCACGGTGGCAGCTGGTCTTGTTGCTGCCCTTCATTGTAACATCATCACGCCACTGCTTTAATCTTCAGGACTCTGTAAGAATCCCACCTATGAACAGCCATTAGGAAGTATCCAAATCACCAGGGAGGGATGTGGCCACTCTCCCATTCTTCAGTGCAGAAATAGAAGATCCAGGGTGTCACGTGACCACATATGTAGGTAAGTATATAGCCAATTAGTTTGCTCTTGATGGATAAGGTGACAGTGTCCCTTTAATCCTATCACTGTCATATGTGTATTTAAAAATCTTTAGAAAGAAGTTTGGTTTTCTTTTAAACAACTAAATACTAAGAGTAGTCATAGACAAGGGAGGTTGACTATAGAACTGTGGTAGCCGCTTTTGGGTTTAACAAGATCGTTCTACCCGACCAAATGTTTGGCAAAGGGATGTATGTAAAGGAGGGGGGTTGAACAATAGAGATTGCTATGGGTTACAGTTTTAAGACACTTTAATAAACTAAGCTACAAATTCTTTGAGAAAAAGTAATCTGTAGTATCATGCAGTATCCGTACCATCATTTTGTGACTTGCTCTCATCATTTCCAGTTCCAGATGACAGCATCATATTGCACATCCACAGGCTGAGAGCCAGACTCGGCTGGAAAACACAGTCTCCCGGTCTCCAGCAGGTGCCCAGATTGTCAAAGTCTGATAAATATAAGCGGCTCATTGAGGTAAGGTTAAACTTTAAACAGTAAATTCTCCTGCTTTTGAAAATGTCATTTTCTAGAATCAGGTCAGTCTGTGTCTTCCCAACCACACCAGGCTGTTGGCAGGATTGTAGTCATGTCATTCATTTTGCTATGTGTACCAGTTATGGGTACCAGACATCACCAAGCACTTCCCAGACTCCCAGATCTAAAGGGTGTGTCGAGCCAAGAATAACATAGAACCAGTCCCCGTAGCATCTGACAGTTTGTCTCTGCAGCTGCTGTTCTTGTGAGTAGTCCCCCTAAGTGTTCCATGCACTTCCTTTTCTGGGCCTGTACACAAAGCAAAAGTGGGGTATCTTTCTGCAATATGGGCATAGCACAGGGCCACATATTGAGGGCAAGGCTTAAATCATTAGGCATGTATTTCCATAAAATACTGTGTGTAATGTGTCTACGATTTCCCTGTTTAGGAACAAACTCTAATGAAGGAAGACGATGGAGAATTTGTATACTGTTTGCCCAGGGGTCATGATGACCCCTCTATGCGATATGATCCGTATGATCTCCAAGTGGTTCCAGCTTCTACTGCAGTACAGTCTGGCATGTACTGGACTGTCAGTGCCTCACGGTTGTCTAAGGTACGAAAACTAAACTAGCACAGTTCCCAGAGACTGCATTGTGTAACTCTACATCAGAGCTGAGGCAGTATCACCATTTCTGGCCCTGTTTCCCAACTACAGACATGTCTGCTGGAGCAGCTAATGCTTCTGTGTATGACATAAGGCACATATCCCATCACCCAGATACATTATATCCAGCTTTGTACAGATTTCCCCCAATCCAGCAGTTTTTTCAGATCTTTTGTTAGGCTGCTGAGTTGTGTATGTACTGCTGGCCACCATTTAAGTCAAGAGTCAAGTCCAGAGTCAAGAACAGCCCCAACTCAAGCAACCTTTCTGTAGACCTAGAGTTTTTGAAAATTGGATTTTAAAGCTGAACTCCAAGCACAGCCAGGTGGGTGACACCATTTTCTCTGTTGGTGTCACCTCACTGTCTGCTGATTGGGACCTGGTCTTATTACAAGTGCACATGACAATAGTGACAACATGTGGGTGCAATTGTTGCATATGTTAGTGATGTGATTTAATGTCAACTTTTCTCAAGTTACCAAATATTCTTCTTAAACTTGTACAAGAAAAAGATTGGCCACCTCCATGCCTGAGGTCCACTATATTAATGTGCTCTGTCCCATACAGTGAACTCCAATTAGTTGGGCTTAGAGCAGAACTTTCTATGTGGTGAAACCTCCACTGCCAGGTTATATATGGGGTAACCTCCCCTGCCGGGTTATTTTATTCAAGCAACTGGCACCTTCCAATGTCAGAATATCTGAACAGTGACTGCAATTGATTGGTTTAAGCTGGCCATATACTGTTATAAACAGCTGATTGGCTGCTGTTTGTTTGCTCAAACATTTTCTATCCGGCTACTTTGATTTTCTGATTGGAGGATACTAGACGAAGGGGTCCCAACAGGGGCACTCACTGTGCAAATTTCAGCCGGTTCGCACTGTGTATGTCAGCTATCTTAGGTCTTTATACTGATTTATATTTGTCAGATTGTTTTTGGTAACCTGTCTGCTACCGAGCTTTACATACTGTCTCCCAGCTTCTGAGTGTGCAGTGTTGTTCATATATAAGCTCGCATAGTTTTAATAATTAAAGTCTGAATATTTAGATTGCTCCATAAACGTTATGATGGGTTAACCTTTTTTCTAGTCATACAAGATAACAGGTCACAACTATCAGACGTATGCCATAAATCAATGCAAACATCGGTGATAGTGTTTAAAGTGTAGCAACATTTAGCACACCAACTCATTCAGCTTATATTTAGGCCAGTGATATCATTTCTGATTGGTTGCTTTGGATTTCTACACATTTTCACAGTCCAGTTTTGTCTGTGTTCTTTTTGTATGATTAAACCTGACTGCAATTTATAAACCATCTGCCTGCATGTCTCCAAATATTTCCATCACACACTCTCCCTTATGGTAGCAATTGTGAATAGATATTGGTGGTTTCCCCTGTAGATATAAAGAACAACATTTTTCCTGTGAGGACTATTTGGAATAATAGTTTGAACAGCAACACCAGCCAAAACAAATTCCTAAATTTTGGGTGGAATTTAGACACACCCATATTTAACCAAGGTGGTCAATATAGAATCCAGGAACTGAAAGTGCTGAAAATTAATACATTTGATTTCCTAGGATGAAGTTTAGAGGACCCCTATAATGAGAAATTATATAAACTGCTAAGATTAAACTATATTTCCAAAAAATGCTGCTATCCTGGCTGTCATGCTGATCCAGGGTTTCAGTACTTTCTTATTTTCTGATCAGGAGCAGAATTTCTGACTTTGATGTGCCTTTGCTGGCTGCATGCTTGATTGAGGTTAGTGATTCGGAAAGTGTTCACGCCAGAGCCAGCCAGGCAAATAGCTTTTCTCAGATGGAAGTCAACAATGGATGCTTCCAAATATTAATTAGTTTAGGTTTCCATTAAAACATAGAAATGGCAAATAAATAAAAATGTTATGCTAAATCCTGTCTGAAGTTTGGCACCTTCTGATCACTTTATAGTTCTGTATCCCTGCATGTTATGGTTGGTGACTAATGTAAGCGAGCTGCTTGGGCAGCACAGTGGTGTAGTGGTTAGTGTTCCTGTCTTACAGCACTGGGAGTCACAGGTTTGAATTACGGCCAGGTCACTATCAGCAAGGAGTTTGCATGTTCTCCCTGTGCTTGTGTGGGTTTCCTCCCACACTCCAAGTTGGCATCTTACTGAGAGGTTAATTGGCTCCTGTCTAAATTGAACACTTAAGGTGCCCATACACTGCACGATTCCCGTATGAGAATCGTGGGAAATCGTACGAGGATCGTGCAGTGTGAATGAAGACGTGCAACCGATTCTACTGTACGGTCGCACGTCTTTTGTTTAAGGAGCATGCTAGAAAACCAGCCGAGAATCGTACGATTTTCGGCTGGTTTTTAGCATGATCGTAAGATCAATGCCGCACGGGCCGGTGTGCGCACGCGCACACTGCCCGTTCAGCATTGCGGTCATCGGAAGCCCGCACCTCAGGGGGGCGGGCTTGCCATGATCGCAAGTACGATCTGCCTGTCCAAGAAGGGCAGATCGTACGTTTTTTTAAATTACTTTACAACCATCGCAAGACAAAAGTCTTGCGATGGTTGTATAGTGTATGGCCACCTTTATAGTCTGATCCACTAACCCCAATCAATTATGCATACAAGCATCTGAGACAGGGAGCCTAGATTGTAAGCTCCTTGCGGGCAGCACATGTGAATGTGCAACTATGTAAAGTTCTGGGTAATTTGTCGGCACTATATAAATACCTGTAATAATATTTTACCTGTCAAAGAATTTGTATATTTTTCCATCCAGTCCTGTGATTTACACAGAAATATGCTGTTTGGTAGGGCAGGGGACCTGTTTTTACTCTGCTGCAGTTAAAGTGACATTAAAGTCAAAAAAATGTTTCCCTCCACCCATGTTAATGTCAGCACTTACCTTAAATGATGTCTTTTATTCCGATCTTCTTCTTCTTTCCTGATGTTTTCATTTGTCCCTCCAGCGTTACGGCGGCTCTCCGATCCAGCGCTGACCCCCCTCTGCTTGCAGGCACTTCCGATCCATCAGTGTCTGCAGGCGGGTGCACGCGTCCATAGACTTACCTTGCGTCTCTGCTCGTTTCCCGACCGAGAATCGTAACTGCGCATGCGCTCGCCCCAAGATCCTTTGCGGCCGTACGAGCAGTTCCTGATTCTCGGCGTGGGAGCGCGCAAAGAAAAAAAGGTAAGTTTAAACCGCTGTTTTAGCGGTTTTTTTTTTTTTTTAAACTGTTTGCCTATATCTACTGCTTGATAGCAGTGGATATAGGCAAAAAAACGGGAGGGTTTAGAACCCCTTCAAGTAACACTTACAAGTATTTTCCCTTCCTCGGCCTTTGTCTGAACAGTGAAGGAGAAAAAGTAGAATTAGGAGCTCATTTCCCTGTTTCCCTTTGGCCTTTCCTCCTGCCAGCATGCTCCTAGTTAGCACATGAGCATTGCAGTACAACTGACTGACTCATTGTGTTGCTTCTCACTTTCCCAGCCTGAGCTTTGCTGTACATGGGCTGCAAGAGGCTGATACCAAGTCAAATTCAAGTCTTTACACTGCTTGCAATAGAAAATACAGTTAGTGTCTTTTATGTCTGTCTGCCGTTAAGCTTTAAAATATATATTTTTCTCAATTAAAATGCTGCTTCTTGCTCTTACACTTCAGTGCTCTGTGCTGGCAGAGCTGAGTTGCAACCACACCCCTCAGCGCAAGTATTCCTATGCAGATTTCTATTGCAGAGAAGGGAAGGATGTGTGTCTAAGCAGGTCTTTTACATTACACAGTACATTGGGTTTAACTTTGGTGTCGATAGAACTGCGCAGTCATAGTTATCTACCTGTAACAAGAAAGTAAGGGTAAGAATGGAGGTGGTTGGTACAATGTCTATCTGACTGCATATACATTTCTGTGGCTTCAATAAGTATAGCTTTTGTTTGTTTGTCTCTCGGCTGGCAGTATCTTTTATTTGCACTTACTCTGTCATTCCTCAGATATACATGGTGAACGGAGCAGAGATAATGGAGACTGTGCCTATTACTGAATGGTTACACGAGCAACAGAAATACTACACAATTAAGAATATGCGAGTATTCTCCCAGTTCAGGTAAGAAGGAAGCTAAATCTTTCTGAACCTTTGAAAAAGTTATTACATTTCCAAAGGTATTGTTATAAGTTTTTAACTCTCTATTTTAACAAAATCATTTTTTTGTTTACTGTATAAAATAAATGCCACTACTTATACTATAAAATATATAAATAGCATGTATGTCACAGGTTTCCAGCACATACAGTAAGAAGTAAAGATTTATTTCTCCTGTAACATAGTAATCCAGGGCTCTAGGCAGGTTTCTTAATATAGATAGATGAAAGTAGTCACTCGCACTCCATGATAAGCTAAGGAGATGTGTGTTATCTCAGTCAATAAACAGCATTGACATTAATATCATGGAGTGCGAGTGACTACTTTCATCTATCTACATTTCACAGAGGCATCCGTCACCACCGCACCCACCCAGTTGGATTTGGGTTTTTGTCTGGTCAGGAGTGCGTTGGGACAGGAGGATTAGGTTTCTTAATATGACACTTTATTACCAAAAAATATCAGCTATGACTTAGGACTTTAAAGGGTGCTGTAGCGAACCCCCTAAGGAGCCGCAGAGGAAAGGTGGGTCATCCATTATAGCCAGTATAGGGAATTCGGTGTACGGCTGCCCCAAAGGCACTTACCACCCTTTATTGTGACCGATAAAAGTGAGGTCCAGACTTAGATTTGATGCTGTGAAACTTTATTGAAGACCTTCAGGGAGAGAGGTTGTGGGTCAGTATCATCCAGGCTGGTTTGGACTCCTTTGAGCAATAGGACAGAGTAACTGCTGCCATTACAGACTAGGAACTTTAAAGGAGAACTATGAGGCGAGTGCTTTTCACTCACCTCCTAGTTCTAGCCGACCTGTGACAATGAGACTGTCACAGGTCGGCTCAGTAGATCGGGAAGTGAGCAAACACATACCGGCGTTCGCTCACTTCTCGATCCTGTCACGGCTCTCTGCCATGACAGGGGAGGAACTGGATTCCCCACTCCCCGCTCCGATCCTCCAGCGCTGACTGGCGGAATGGACGGGGAGGGGGGCGGGTACAGCTGGCTCTGCCTCTAGATAGGCAGAGCGAACTGTCACTCACGCAGCTGGGCGGATCCAGACATAATTGTAGCTCGTGGTATACTGAGCTTAGGGTGACGGGAGGACGCTAGTTTGTGTCCTCCCGTTACCCTAAGGAGAACTATGGGGAAAAGCCCCAACCCCATAGTTCTCCTTTAAGTAAGACATGGCAATCTGTGTGTAGAGTACCTGGCCGAGCAGTACTTACATTTAGAAGTCATTGGTCATCTTCATCCTTGGTATCAGTAGTAGCCACTGGTCCCCCAGACTCAGGCCTCAGTGTAAGCACATGGCTAGACCCTTAGGCTTCAGGCCTAGCCAAATCAGACAGTCCGTAGCAGCCTCTCCCCAGGCAGGGCCCGAGGGTTGAAGAGAGAAGCTCACATGATCCACCCCAAATATTTATGTCCTCTCCCAGCATGCACCACTGGCCATCAGCCTCCTAATGATTGGCTAGGGAGACATACATACCCATAACAATCTCTCATTTTGGTTGCTCTGCCCTGTGGCCAGGGTACATCTAACAGCAGTCAGATGCAAAGGATGACAGACTGATTAGGGGAAATAGGATGAGCATAGACTACAAATCAGCATCAGACTGAATACAATCTGACAATACTAACTTACTAAGCACTCCTGCTTACAGGGTGCTACAGTGCCAAGTACACTGGCAGATGGTTTTCTATACTACATGTTTAACACTTACACCCAAGACACATGCCAGTCCTGTTGCTGGTAAAAATTTGCCAGCATCAGGATCACTAAGAAGTGCAGACCCAATACTTACCTTTTTCCAAGCTTTGCTCCTTTTACTGTCGGAAGCCCTGCAAACTATCACTCATCAGCAATGGAGCAATTGCTCATCCAGCTAGTGAGGTAGTGCCACTTGGGACCGGGTGAGTATTTCTCTGCCTTGTATAACTGTCCTGTCAATGGTGACTTATTGTCAATATGAGATATGCTCTAAATTCGGGCAGGAAAAATCTCCCCATCGAGGACACCTGACTGAGCTTCTAACCCTTCCCCACTCTATCCAAGACCAAAAAAGATGTCTTGGTGGGAGCTGACCTTTAAGCTGTGAACAGAGATGACATAGGATCTACTGAAAAGCATTCATTCCATACATTTTTATTTCTGTTGCTAATATTATTGTTTTAATTGCTGTAATTATTCTGTTTTTCTCCAAGGCTTTGCAAAGCATTTACAGTCTGGAAAATGAATGTCCATCGATCAAAGACAGACAACAGCAGGTGCGCATTCGGCATATGACATTAAAATATAACTATTAGATATTATAACACAAAAGGGTGTGATGGCCAATTACAAAGTATAGCAAGATTGCTGCCAGGTTTAAAATGAGCTACACAAAAAACTATTGTCACTATTGTATACATCGGTAGCTTTTTTTTTGCCATCAACAAAGGATCACTTTAAGTCACAGGCTTAGAAAAATCAAATGCTAATCAATATGATGCTATGGGGAAGGTGGGTAGGGAAGCAGACTTGCTACTTATTTACTCTAATTCTGAAGGTTGCAGTGTATATTGGAAGTGTTATCTGTATGTCTTCTCCTCCAGTGCAACATGCCTCCATGTTGTTTAACTGTTGCCATGGCATGTTAGGTTGAGAAAGAGTTAGATGTGATAGACTTTGCTACCATTCAGCATGTCTTGATGGTAATTTAAATGATGGCAATTTTTCAAAAACTTAGCTTAGGAGCATGACTGAAAAAAGTACCCAAAAACCCTCACAAATGGAAAAAAGGCAGTGGCTAACTCCCGTGCCCTACCCTCCCTTCCCAGGGAACCTTTGACCTGGGGGCCAAACACAATCAACTAGCTCTTTTATGGTAGGGATGGATTTATATGTGCTATAGTGTACCAGACAAAGAGTGCCATGGTGTGCTGCAATGATTAGTGGGCATGGTGGAAGATGGATGTTTTTAAAAGACATGGTTTATTGTTACACACCTTTTTACATCTTCCAGCATCAGATTCCTATGTGGCTTTGAATGGTCAAGTATTGTCAACATTTCTTCATCGTTCTGGCCCAGCCAAGTTCTTCCCTGTGTGCAGGGCCGGATTTATTCTCTCTGCTGCCCCAAGGCCAGGTTCCTCAATGCGTCCCCCCCCCAATGGAGAATGACAGCCTTGCAGGCTACATACAAGTGATCTCTGGGACATCGCTGAGATCACTTGTACAGAACAAGCCACAGCTTCCCCGCTGTACATTTAGCCCTGCTTTCCCAAAGCACGGCTAAATGTAGAACACAGCTACACGCCCGGCGCCCGGAACTACTTGTCCTGGGCGTCGGGATATAGGAATTCCACACCCCTGCTGCCCCTCTACTGCCTGCTGCCCCGAGGCCCTTGGTTGGCCTTGTGTGAAATCCAGCCCTGCCTGTGTGGACAGTTTACTGCCTTCCGCAAACTACATTCGTTTCCTATGCAATGCTTGCCTAACTAGAGCAATATTTTTTAGTTTTGGATATAGTGGGGAACAGTTGGAAGCTATCTTGGGGTTTGAAGTAGTATTACAGTCATATTTAGCAAGCAGTAGATATATGCCCAAACATTTTTAAAAAGAAAAACGTTAGCTAATATCTAAAAACTTACCTGTGGCTGCACCGCTCGCTCCCGGCTGCAGAACACAGTTTATTGAACAGCCATGCAGGAAATGATGTGTGCGAGCGCATGCGCATTGGATACCACCAAAGGGAAGAGGAGGAGGGACACAATGGAAGTGAATGCACGCAGCCAGGAGCGTGCATGTAGGTAGGTTCAGTACAGCCAATGGCCATGGGGCCCTGGAGATAGATGCAGCTCTGGCCTGGGGAGACTCTGTGTCCCAGGAGAGTTGATTTATAGGGGGCGCCCGGGAGGGGAAGAAGTGTAGAGCAGTACAGGAGAGCAGAAGTCTAAGACTGTATGCAGAGTCTCCGGAGGGAGACTGATTCTAAAACATAGGCTGGTCCATGGGAAGGACAGGACCAGGCCTAGGACTATGTAGAGCTATAAAGATTCCCTAGTTTCCCCTGGAGGGGGAAACCACCGAGCTAGGACTGACAAGGATGGGATTCCGGAGAATAGTGAGAAGCTGTAAGACTGACGATATTTGCCAGTGGGCCTCTGGCCAAAGTAAGTCGTGGACTCTGGGCTGCACCTGGGCTATTCTTCTCTCTGTCTCTAATCTGTAACACCATGCAACTAACAAGAACTGTGCCGTCATCCCATTCGGGGGTGGCTGAACGTATGCTTTGTTCTGTTAATACCTTCAAGTAAAACCAAGAAAAGACTATCTGTGTGGACTGGTTCTTCTCCCTCCAACCTCTGAGAAGGTGGGGTTCTACAGGAGTGTGATGTTGGACTGTATCGCGGCTGTAACCATCCTGAGGAGGGTAGGTGTGCAAAGGGGCTATGCCCGGCACAGGGTGCCGTTCATGGTGGCCTTTCTCCCTACAGAGGAGGAAGCGCTGAATACCGCAGAGGCGGTTGAAGCCATGAGGCCCTGTGTGCGCAGTACTACACGTGTGGGAGTGTTTGCACGAGGCCAGAGCCGTGGCCCCTGGCCATGGGGTGCCTGGTTTCGAGTTGCATACACGGGGTTACCAGAGCCAACCCAAAGGGAACACACACGCAACACCCCAAGAGTGAACCCCGCCTACATGCATGCCAGACAGATTATGTGGGACACAGGAAGTAAAAGCAGTCTGCGCTGGATCAGAAAGCGACACCAGCGTTGGAGTTGAATTAGCCTTTAATGTCACTTTAAAGCAAAACTCCACTTGTTAACAAATGTGTATAGCTGTGCACATTTAAATGATAAAAGCAGCTTTTGTTGAAGTACTTGCCTTCAGGTCACAGAGGTGTAATCATTGCGATTAAAAATAATTGTCTTGTGGTTTTTTGAAACAGGGCAATACTTCTCCAGCAGCTGTTTACAGTTGATGAGTTATTCCAGGACTGCCTACTATACCTCCATTCATTGTGGGAGGATGTTGTGGACATTCAGCGAGATAACAAAGGCAGAGACACACCTGTTCTGCTTATTAAGGTAAAAAAAAGCTGCCCCTGTTTTAAATGCATACTGCAAACAGATAACTGATAAACGAACATGAAGTGGGACAAGCCTTTTTTTTTTTTAAGTACTCTTATCACTCTAAAGAGCAATAGTTTTTGCAAGGCTTTCCTTCCTTTCTATCTGGCACCCAAGCGAAGGGATATCGCCCCACACTATGGTGAGGCGTGCTGAGAAGTTTGGCTTTTTGGTGTAACTTCGTCTATCTCAGTATATTCCTATGCAGTGTAAACTACAGGGCAGTATTCAGCCAGCTTTAGTATATGCCAGGGGTAGGCAAACATTGGCACTCCAGGTGTGGTGAAACAGCAAATCTCATCACGAATCTGCCTCCGTGAGTCAGGCCTGTGGCTGTCAGAATCAATGCCTAATAAGAATTGTAGTTTCAGCACAGCTGGAGGGAGAAAGTTTGCCTACCCCTGGTATATGACAGTGTGGAAAACTTCCCACCTGGGTGCCATAAAGCAGGAGGATCCCCTGAGTGTTCCGACTTTGCTCTGTTCCAACCATGATGGATAATTTCATTTTAGCTGGAATTGCTCTTTGAATCCCTGTATTTGCTACTACAGTGTTTGATAATATCTTGCTGGTATTACTGCACTGACTGCCCATTAAAAAACAATTGTGTCATTGGTTTCTGTAAAGGAAATGTAAGACATTTATTAAACCTTATGTCAAAGCTTCAAGAAACTATCAAAATGTAAACTCTTTAAAGTTAAATTGTTATAATGGGGGCTATATTTTTTAATATATTACTGATTTCTTGCCCAATAATTTCTACATAAGTGTCAAAAATGTCAAATATTTCAATTTCTGAATTATCCTTGCATAGCGTTTCCTTTTAATTTTTTTAGTAGAGCTAAAATGAATACAAAGTATAGCCGTTTTAATCTAAAGTTCCTCAGTGGTGGGGCTTTAGATTGACTACTAGACTTGATTGGGTAATTCAGACTCTTCTCATCCAGAATAGTGCAAGTCATTAGGATGACTGCAGCTCAGCAGTGTAGGAGTATACCGTGAAACAGAACAGACAGTTATATTCAAAACATTGTACAACCTTTTCGTACACACATTATATAAAGGTTTCTAAAAGGTAATTGAGGAATGTTCTGACTCTACAGGTGGATGATTCTCGCAGCTATTGTTTGAAAGAGTTCTGTGACATCCAGACTAGACAATGCGACAAATCCCTGGCCAGGCTTCAGACACTCCGAGGGAAAGCCATTCATGCCATCAACCATACTTTTCTCAAGGTCAGATCTCAGCTTAATATCATTCTTGTGAATATAAGGGCATGGATATCTACAATTTATTAATGACATCTCTATTTCATTTTACCTCTTGAATCTTCAAAGTGAAACTCCAGGAAGATATACAAATAACACCAATTATTGCATTTATTCATTCATTAAAAAATATTAACAGGGTTATTCACTAAGCTGCCAAAGGTAGTCGAGTGAATAACTGAGCCGAAGTGTACAGAGCCGAACGACGTTCAGCTATTCACTCCGGCTCAGTACAGCTGATTCCAGCAGTACATCGGCTGAGATCATCTGTACATCGGCTGTCTTCGGTCAGCCGAACATGCTCTGCATGTTCGGCTGAGCTGAAGTACAGAAGGACTTCAACCCAGATGATCCAACATCTGGATCGGCTGAGCCGAAGCTCCGGCAGCTCACTCGCTGCTGTTCACCCCTATTCTCATGGGGGCCGAACGGCAGTGAGTGGAAAGCCAAATTCCGCCAAGCGGCATTTGGCTTGGCTAGTCTGCTCGGTACCTCCGTGGTACTGAGCAGAATAGCAATTAAAAAAAATTTGCTACATGATTTCAAAAATGTTAAAAAAATAGGAAGATTAAAAAAAATATTTGAAAGGAAAAAAAAAAAACAATTGAACTGAAGATTGTGCGCTCAATTGTGGATTTTATAAGCATGACAATCTTCTGTTCTTGTAAGTACCTTTTTCTTAGTATATTTAACAAACAAAGACGTATTTTTAAGCCTGTCTTGAGGAAAGGGGGGGGGGTCGTGTCAGATGACCCTCTTCTTGCAGTATTACATCCACTCACTTTCGCAGACCTGTGTAAACTAGGAGATCTGAGCCTCTGGTGGAATGAAGAATAAAAAGGGGAGTACCACAGTAGTGTTATCAGTCCAGTAAAATGTTATTGTACATTTTTTTTAAATGCCAATGCAGCAGCTCTACTGACTGTTGATTCAATACAGCAGCATACCCTATGAAAGTATTTTCAATAATCCTTGTCCAGATTTACCCTATCGGTTGTCGGTATGGATGCACCGATAGTGATTTTTCGGTATCGAGTACCGTTATTTTTTTCCAGTACTCACCGATACCCAATACCGATACTAGTAGTCCCATTAAAGAAGCTGGGCGGCGTGTAATGACTCACCACCCGGCTTCCTGATCAGCTGGGAAGCTGGGCGGTATGTAATGACTCGCTGCCCGGCTTCCTGATTGGCCGGGAAGCCAGTTCCAAGCTTCTGGGAAGCCAGTTTTCTTGCCAATCAGGAAGCCAGGGGACAGGGAATGACTCGCTGCCCAGCTTCCTGATTGGCCAGCTTCCGGACCAATCAGGAAGCCAGGCGGTGAGTCATTACACGCCATCCGGCTTCTTGATTGGCTGGGAAGCCAGAGCATGGAGCCGGCCTCCCGGCCGATCAGGAAGCCGGGCGACATGTATTGACTCACCGCCCGGCTTCCTGATACCGGAAATTCCTGTATTGGGAATAATATCGGAGCATTTCGATGAGCACGAGTACTCGCCCAAATACTCGGTATCGGCCACGATACCAATACTAGTATCGGTGCATCCCTAGTTCGGCATATTAAGTCCTGATGAAGGGGGAGATTTTTGGGCCCCCAAAACGTGTTGGCTTTTTTCATGTGTACTAAAAAATTATCGGACTGATAATACTACCACTTTGGAACCACTAAGAGCTGATTTTGGAATAACAATCTTTATTTCTCCCCAAGACTCAGATCCAAGTCTCTCCAAACACAAACGTTGTTCTGCTAAATGGGAGACTGGGGACTATTCCTGAATTTTCTGTATTAACTGTGCCTCCACCCAGGAGAGCCTTGGCTTGCAAGTGGGATTCCATCCTAAGAACACCCTTGTCCCCAGGCAGTTACACTTATTAATGTGCATCTAAACCTAAAAACAAAAATGTTATATATTGCAGCCCTATGCGGTGTGGTGGCTGCATTCCTTTTCATTTTTCAAGCTTCTTCTCTTTCATTTTAACCTGGTAATTCTGCCATTAAGACACTTCCGGTCCTAGGATAATAACACCTACTCACCCTTCTGTATGAAGACAACAGAAACATGATAGGACTACCATCACTCCTATCTGTTGTCTATAACAGGGGTAGCCAAACTCCAGCCCTCCAGCTGTGGTGAAACTACAAATCCTATGATGCATCTCTCTCCAGGAGTCATGTCTGTGGCTGTGAGAATCTTGCAATGCCTCATGGGATTTGTAGTTCCACCACAGCTGGAGGGCCGGAGTTTGGCTACCCCTGGTCTATAACATAGATTCAGGTTTAGTTCTATAGCCTTAGATAACAATGTATTTGATAACAGTTAGCACAAGCAGCAAGCAGAGAAAGTTATCACCTTAAAGCATTTTCTGCAGGATCAACAGGTATTTTTTTAACTTAAACGCTTTCAAGCCCAAATCCAGTACAATAAACGTACCCGTGTTAGAGCAGGTATACATTCCATTGACACAAAAGCAACCCCCATTGCGCTGGCTTTATTCTACATCCAGCAAATCTGTTCATTTACATGCTGGTATTAGTACAGTTTCTGCTGTACTTCCGGCTCACTCAGATGTAAGCGCTTCAGGTCTCATAGACCCCAGCGCTACGATTGTGTCTCCACCTCACTCTCCACACGGCCATTCAAAAAACATACAGCATCAGACCTCTACATTAGAGTGTATCTAAACTCAGAAACAACAGCGTAATATATTTTAACAGACCAGTCCTTAGTTGTGGTGGCCGCATTCATTTTCCTATTGGGCTTTTTTTTTACCTGGTGATAATGCTAGTAACAGACTTCCTGTCCTAGGGTGACAACACTCGCTTAATGTACTGTATTGGTGAGGAAAGCAGTGTTGTCACCCTAGGAAAGGCAGTGTATTAGGTCTACACAACTCCTCTTCTCCATGTCATGGGGAGGTGTTCTTCAGTTCACAGGAGAAACCTGGGCAGGGATCTTGAAATAACACAGCAGAGTGCACAGGACAGCACTGGATTTCTGGAAGGATCGACAGGTATTTTTGTACTTTTGAAAAGATATAACAAAATGCTTTCAATGTTAAATTTGAAACCATGGAGTCCTTGCTGTACCTATGCTCTGTGCTGACACAGACTGGACTAACTGGTTTGATATTTTATGTGCCTGTTGTTAATTTGTCTAGTCACCGTTAGATAATTAGCTTTAATTAGTGATGCCCTTATACCTGTTTTCAGTTATGTTCTATATTCAGAAGTGTTTACTGTCTGTGTTCCCCACTTTAAAGCGTTGTGGAATAAAGTGGCACTATACACAAAATATAATGATGGGAATTTATCAAAACTGGAGCAGACAGAATATGGAGCAGTTGCCCATATCTTCTATCTTTCATTTTCAAAGCTTAGCAGTTAAACTGAAGAGAGAAGCTGATTGGGTGCCATGGGCAACTGTTCCAGATTCTGTCTGCTCCAGTTTTGATAAATTCCCCCCACTGAATCTCCCGCTTGCTGCTACATTATCCATTTTGTGAGATAAATAGATAGACCTCCCTGCCCACACATTAGATGGACTTTATTGTTCGTATTTCAGGTAGCGGAATATGCGGGACTGAAAGATCTTTTCTTATCTGACTCCACATTGAAGCCGAACTACACTCAGCTATCTGATTGGAGGAACTTGCAGGAAAAGTTTAACCGATTTCTGAAGCTCGCAGACTGCATTTTTCAGGAGACGTTGCGCTATGTGGTCACCAATTCTATCCAGATACTTGTGAAATTCTTGGAAAATTCCCACAATGCGAAATCAACAGAGGAGAAGAAAAATGATCAATTAAGGTCAGATTCGTTAACCATTGCACTGCCGCTAATAAACGCTTCAATGTTTTTTTATTATCTGTTTTATGGCTCACATATGTATTATGTTACTGTGTTTTCTATGTGCTGTTTGCCTCTTCAGTCTTAGTAATAGTACTCACCCTTCTATTGGATGATCTTAGGAAGAATTGGCTCCAAAGCTCTATTTCCTTGATAAACTTCCCACCCTCTGCCAGTTGATTGGATAGGGAAGGAGCAGCAGCTCACTGATGAGGTCATCCCTCTTCCCTTTCTTCCTTTTATTCATTTTAATGCCCAGCACCCCTCCTGCATATACTCCTCTTTTCTTAGCTCTCCCGCAGCTTCATGCAGCTACGGGGGAACAAAAAAATACTTCTCACACGAGACGGCATTTAAGGTGATTGGCCCACTAATGCCACATGGAGAGGCTTGAGCTTTTTCAGTCGATTTTAAAGCATTTTTTCAGGCTCAATGTTTTTTGCTTTAGCCAAAGGAAAGCTAGTTACTAGGAGGAAGAGGCAATTGTTAGGCGCAAACCTGTGTGAAAAATCCACATTTTTTAGGCTCTCCCATTAAAATCTATGAGGCAAAACATTCACAAATCTACCCAAAAAAAAGCTCATGTACTTTCTGGAGCTACAAGTGACAAGCGACACAATGCTCAGGTGTGAACTGGCACCATTGAAAATAATGGGATTCTTCATGCGCATGAAAAATGTGCAGCAAAACGCTTAGGTGTGAATGGTGTCTAATTGGGATTGGCTCAGAGCTTACATAAGGCAACAAGAGGGTGAGTATTAGATTCTGCTTGGGCCTGGGTTGGGGCAATGGGAGAGTGAGTATTAAATACTGCTTGGGACTAGGCTAGTGCTACAGGAGGGTGAGTATTAGATACTGCTTGGGACTGGGCTAGTGCTACAGGAGGGTGAGTATTAGATACTGCTTGGGACTGGGCTAGTGCTACAGGAGGGTGAGTATTAGATACTGCTTGGGACAGGGTTAGAGCAATGGAAGGGTGAGTATTAGATACGGCTTGGGACAGGGTTAGAACAACGGGAGGGTCAGTATTAAATACTGATTGGGACAGGGTTAGCGCAACGGGAGGGTGAGTATTAGATACTGCTTGGGACAGGGTTAGAGCAGTGTGAGGGTAAGTATTAGATACTGATTGGGACAGGGTTAGAGCAGTGGGAGGGTGAGTATTAGATACTGCTTGTGACAGGGTTAGAACAATGGGAGGGTGATTTATTAAATACTGCTTGGGACAGGGTTAGAGCAATGGAAGGGTGAGTATTAAGTACTGCTTGTGACAGGGTTAGAGCAATGGGAGGGTGAGTATTAGATACTGCTTGGGACAGGGCTAGTATCTATGGAAGGGTGAGTATTAGATACTGCTTGGGACAGGGTTAGAGCAATGGAAGGGTGAGTATTAGATACTGCTTGGGACAGGGTTAGAGCAATGGAAGGGTGAGTATTAGATACTGCTTGGGACAGGGTTAGAGCAGTGGGAGGGTGAGTGTTAAATACTGCTAGGTCATCTCAAAGGGTCTCATACTGATGTCGAACTGATGCCATCGACACAAGCCCAAAGCCCATTGACACAGGCCCCAAAGTGAAGTTGTTGCTTTGTCCAGCATTGACTACTAACTGGACTACAGCTTTATGCGTCAATGGCCATTAATGGTATTTGATAGATTTTTTATTTCTGTTTTATTTTTCGGTATAGTGACAAGAAGCTCTTTGACTCAGAATTGACAAAGGAAAATAATGAAGCTAGTAACACTCAACAAACACCCCCAGCCTCTGAGCTTGATATTGTTAAGGTAGGTCTACATAAATATGATGGAACATGGCCCTTTAAGGTCTTGCTCCTGCCAAAACATTTATCTGTGATTTTGGATACAATGGGTAAAGTTAGAGCGAGTACAGAGTTTGTAATGACAGCTCTACATTGTGGCAGCCATGTTTGGTTAATATACAGTATATGCGGGCCCGGCCTCCTGCTTAGTAGTGATGCACAATGGCAAACTCACAATAGAAATCTGAAATGTGCTCAAAGAAAATACATTTCTATTTCCCTTTCAATTTACAACCAAAATATAATGTGAGATGTTTAACCCCGTCCCTGGAAATTGATTGAAAGTGCTGTTCTAAGGCCTATTTGTTTTAAAAATTACCACATACAAGAACCCTGGCATCATTTTAGAAAATCTACAACACTTTTGTGCAAATTTAAGATGAGATAGCTGGAACTATTTCCAGACATCTCAACTCTCCCGGACGTTCTGGGATTCTCCCGCTATAAGATAGCAGCTCCCGGACACCTGGGAGAGAGAAACATATTCTCCCGGAAAGGTTTACTCTGCTTGATCTAGCAGAGTAAAACCTTTCCCTGGTTTCTGTTTTTCTTTCTTGACATCAGGGCCACCGGCCGCCGTCAGTCAGAGGAAAAAAAAAACAGCAAAGGAATTAATAGCTAGGCTCATATTGGCTATTTTAGTTTGCAATAGCCAAAAGCAGACTAACTATTGCACCTGCCCATTGCTGTTGTCAATCAGCAGAGGTGGACCTGAAGTTCTCCATCAGGTCTTCTGATGATTGACAGCAGCAGAGGGTGGGTACAATAGCCAGCTTGCTATTGGCTATTGCAAATTGAAATAGCCAATAGTAATCTAGATATTCATTCCTATGCTGGTTTTTATATTTATTTATTTTTTATTCTGACTGCAGCAGCTGTAGAATATTTTTTTAAAAACCCAGCAGATTGCACGGGTTGGTGCTTTGCCATTCATTTAATAAAATAGTAATCAAATATTATTGTAAATCTAGTGAAACAAATATTCTAGCTTTTCATAGAGCGGGGAAGGATTAGAAACCCCTCTGTAATTATACTGCTACCTGGGGCTCCATTACAGAGATATATCCGCACTTCCTGTCCTTATGATGACAGTTTCACCAGACAGGAAGTGAGGGAAAATCTGCAACAGGGACACTGTTTAGCCTTTCCATACTCTACCTTTTTTCTTTTCTGTCTGTGTTTTTGGAGGGTTACCGTCACTTCCTGTCAGGTAAAATGTTGTCAGCAAGACAGAAGGTGAGCGAAAATCTTTTTAACGGAAACCCAGATGGCAGTAAAGCCTGATGGGGGTTCCAATCCCTCCCCATTCTATCCAAAACTAAAAAAAAACGAGAACAGAAATGTGATATATTTAATTTTAGATGTGGTGGCTGCATCAGTTTTCCGTTTTCAGGCTAAGAACATTTTTAGAAAGTTAGCAAGTACAGAAAATGAATATCTGCAAGGGTTACTAACAACTCCTGTAACGCACATTTCCAATATATTTTTTAATTCTGGATTTGGAGTGACTATGGTTAACAGCCAGTCACCTCACCAAGGTTTATTAATACCTGTTGCCATATAATCCTTTATTATGCCCTCTAGCATTTTACAAACTACCGATGTTAGACTGACCGGCCTATAGTTCCCAGGTTGGCACCTTGCCCCCAAAACACATTGTGGGGAATTTATCAAAACTGGAGCAGACAGAATCTGGAGCAGTTGTGCATGGCAATCAACCAGCTTCTCCCTTTCTTTTTCAAATCTTAACTGAACAAACTGAAGTGAGAAGCTGATTGGTTGCTATGCACATGTGCCTCAGTTTTTGTCTGCTCCAGTTTTGAGAAATTCTCCTCACTATATGACATGTTAAGTTGACTTTTATAGGCCTTCCAACACATTAAAAAGCAGAAAAAATGCATATGTTGCATTTTTCAGAATCAATTGCAGTGCAGCGTTGAGATGGGAACAGGCACTATTTTGGTATGCGTAAGTTTTAGTGCGTGTCAATTTGTTGTAATGCTTACATTAAATGGTAGGAGTGTAAATGGACCTCCAATGTTTGTTTTTGGGTTTATATACATCTAAAGGTGGCCGCACACCTGTCAATTTTTTTTGTTCAACCTTGACGTGATTTCTCCATCAACACAAACAGCGCGTTGATTAAGGAATCGCCACTGTTTGCATTGTATTCTGACAGGTGCCGCCGGCCCCTGTCAGAATACCCGATCAGAGTAGGCAGCTCGTTGGCTGCCGGCTCTGATCTCACTGAGATTTTCCAGCCGGCTCCTTCGATCAGCTGATTGAGGAATGCCGGCTGAAAGGGAGCCGACAGCTCCACACACGAATGGTGAACTGGATACATTAAAACCAGTTGAAATTCGGCCAGTGTATGGGTACCTTTAGGCCCCATTCACATGTAGCGACATACCTTTGCAGCGGCCGGGATAGCGCGACTTTCGGGGCGACGTTGCAGCGACGTTCCAGCGACGGTAGCGCGACTTTCTCCGTCGGCTCCATAGAAAAAAGCAAAATCCGCCGAAGAAAAGGGTCCTGTAGAAGCGACTTGCGACCGCGACGCGCGACATGGAGCTAAGACAGCTCCATTGACTATCATTAGCCGGCGACTTCTTGCGATATCGCGTGGCAAAAATGCGCGATATCGCGGCGGAAATCGCGCGATAAGTCGCTACATGTGAATGGGGCCTTAGTGTGAATGTACCCTTATGAATGTAAGTTTGCTTACAGATTTGTATATTTGTGTTGAATACATAACTTTGGGTTAATTTCAGGTACTGAGTGAAATTCGAAGCAATATAGAGGGGAAGCAGGAGGCGGTGGCAGTGTTTGAGGTGAGTTTGGGCCTATGCGCTCTGTCAGACCTGAAGCAGCAGATGTCCCCACGCTGTCCTCCTGACTTGTACTTTCCATCGGAGATTGGTGGAAACATTGAACAGCTGACTCTAGCAACCAATGAAATACCAAAAAAGAAGCTTAGGGGTGAGAAGAAACAAGTGACCTTTCTGCAGGAAGAAGCGCAGTCCTCAGGTAAACATTATACCATGTACAGTATTTCCTATCACAGAACATTCAGTACTATGTACTGGTCATTATCACACAGCAACGGCCACCATTTTGTGTGAACTAATGGCTCTTATATAGCAATAAAACTTTTGAAGTTCCTGCTGATGTGAGTCTAGCACAGGGATAGGCAGCCTCAGCACTCCGGCTGTGGTGAAACTACAAATCCTTTGAGACATTGCAAGACTCTGACAGCCACAGGCATAATTACCAGAGGCAAGGGCACAATAAGATTTGTAGATTTACCACAGATGGAGAGCTAGGGTTGCCTACCCCCGCTCCAGCATATGGAATCAGCTTACAGAATGGCTGCCTTGATTTTGTGGTAAATCCAATGTTTTTGTAATAAACTAAATCAAATTAAAAAATGGCCTAATTTTAGCCCAAGGGTTAAATGTTCATTTTTGTCTAGGGTACATTTAAATGCAGTTTTACTTACCTTATCTCTTGCTCCCATTTGACCTTCCTTTCCATGCGACTGGTCCTCCCACCGTCTCTCTTCGGTGCTCTGACAGTTGCAGGCCCTCTGATGTCATCGCGTACAACGTAGGACCGTCAGTTCTGCATTGTAAGTGATTATCCCTCACATCCCAGAGCACCAGAGGGAAGAAGAGAGGACCGGCTGCTGGAGGAGTGAGGGGTAAGGTCAGCAAAGCTGCTTTTTACTGATACCTTAGACAAAAATAAGCATTTAAACCTTGTAGTACAGTTGGAGCCCCACTGTAGGGATCATATTAAACCTTTCCCTGGAGTTCAGCTTTAGTTACTGTGCAACAAATGTGAATTTTTTTGAATGCAATGCAACAAAGATAGAATGAAAAAAGAAGCAAACAGATAATAGGTAAGGGCAGAAAGGAAGGGGGG
>NW_017306508.1:630762-631070 GCF_000935625.1 Nanorana parkeri | reverse complement strand
AGCAACAAGATAATAGCTAATGGAAAAAAGGAAGGGGGGGGGGGGGTATGAAATTATAACTGATAACTAAGGCATAATAAGGGGTTAAATAGGAATACATTTTATTTAAAAAGGTTTTTTTTTTACTTGTAAAGTTGCTTTAACTGATATCATTTACAGATCAAAGGTCACACCTTTTATCTGTGTATGAATGAAACAGTAACTAAAATGTAACAATATTGTTGTTACATTGTGCTTCTCAGCTAAGCATCTGTTCTAAAAATGGTTGAGCTTTGATTTAAACAGCAACGACTATAGAACAAGTCTCA
>NW_017306508.1:523720-630729 GCF_000935625.1 Nanorana parkeri | reverse complement strand
GGGGGGGGGTAGTAAAATCGGGCAAGGGACAGGGCATACGGCATACAGCAGTGGAGCCCACAATCTTTCGTCTGCAGATCTACTTTTCAAATGATGAGATCTACCAACGAAAAAATGCCTGCATTCAGGGGCGGGAGGGGGCGTGGCAGTGCATTGAAATCAATGGCACCGCAGCCACGCCCACGGTGCGATCGCCCGCACCTGGAACGCAGGCACTAATGTGTCTGCGTTCCAGTCCAGTGCGATCTGCAAAAATGCTGCAAGCACTATTTTTGCAGATCGCGCTGGACTGGAATGCGGGCGAGGGGTGTGGCTGTGGTGCCATGCCCCTCCCACCCCTGAACGCAGGGAGCTGGCTGGTTTGCGTTCCAGTGCGTTCTAGAGGCTGAACACTTTGGAACACAGACTTTGTGGTGTGAACCGGCCGTCTCTCTTGGCTGACTCTTCTCTGTCTCCTCACGCTCTCTCTCCTCGCTCTCTCCTCTGTTTCTATCTGCTGTCTCTTCTCTCTTTCTGCTGTCTCTTCTTACCTCCACTGCAGCAGGCCTTCCAGGTCTCCTCTCGTGCGCCGGCGTCCTGTCCTCCCGTGGTGGCCGACGTTGCACACGGGGAGAGGTGCCCCGCCCCTTCCCGTCTGCGGCGTCTGACACATTTAGCCGGCAGTCGCACGAGCACCGCGGGAGGACAGGACACAGCTGATCGCGATCTACCAGTGTTCGCTTTGCGATCGACTGGTAGATCGCGATCCACCTAATGGGCACCCCTGGCATACAGTGTTAATGATGATTTTTGGGGGCATATGCCCTACGCCCCAAAGTTTCCAACTGGTTTAACTCCATCTATCAGCTTTTATGGATGGCTAATATGGCACAAGAGTCTTCCACATATATATTTGCACCATCTTATTAACTAAGACTGTTTGTGTAATATTCATATGCTTTATCTCTCTTAGCTCAGCGTCATGCTAACTGTAGATGTTGTGTATGATTATTAAAGGAAGACTAATTGTTCCCATGTCGCTGCCTCTTTCTCTGTGTGGGATCAGTATGATGAAGATAACGGTTTTATCCATTATATACATATTTTCATATTTTAGATTCCGAAGAATGGAGTGAGGAGGAGAAGGATGAGGAGGAGGATAGCATTGGTTCTGCAAGGTGAGGCCATCTGAGAAAAGAAGTACATCAGGTTTAGCTCTCTAAATAAAGATTCTGGCTCGATGTCAAGCACCTCAATCCTTAACAGAGTTGGCCATACATGTGTACAAACTTAATCCTATTAGTCATTTGGGGTAAAACAGTTGCTCCTATGCAAAAGCCAATGTAATTATTATGCAAATGGGTTTATCATCTCTTTTAAAAAACACCACAACATAGATGTTCATGTCATATCTGATGATTGTGAATGCACTCGCTTCCTGCAGATACAGACACTTAGGCCACATTCACACTGAGCGACATGAAAATCGCGCGATTTTATATGAGCGATATTGAGCGACGAGATGTGAACAGCTCCATTGAAATGGATTGGAGAAGCTACATAGAGCGATATCGCGTGGAAATATGAGCGATATCGCTGCAAAAATCCTCAATAAATCGCTCAGTGTGAATGGGGCCTTATAGTCTGTCATTCAAAAGAATTCTGGAAATCCATCACCTGAAGGCATCTGCTGAGGCTTGGGGAGCCCTCTTGAAAAGCCACTGTTTGCAAAGTATTTCCCAATTTGTCAGAAGTGGATGACAATCCTTCAGTGTTGATGAGAAATTTAAAGTAACCAGGTCACTATAGTAAAAATTTCCAGCAAACCATAGCCTGTAAAAGAAGAATGTATATACTTAATTATCCTCCTGCCACCAAACTCCACTCCGTTTGTGAAAAATGGTCCCCCAAAGTGCGTGAGTGTCAGTGTCCCGGGTCCAGTGCAGCTCTCACTGGTTCCTTCTGCTGACCTTTAGCTCATTACTGTATCCTACAGTGGCATCAGCAGGAGAAACCAGGAGATCAAAACTTATATAAATGTCAGTTTTCAAGTGTATTTCACAAAGAGTTAAGTATTGACAGTGTTTTATACAAGCTAAGCTTTTACTATAATTTACTAAGCTATTACTATAATAATTTTGCTTTAGGCAGGCATTGTTTTCCTGCATTTAATGCGCATTTGAAGCTTACATTAAAAGCAAATCTGAAGATACCCATGTATATTAATAGTGCAGTGTAGATGACCCTTCTGAGGCTGCGTTTGACCTGCTTTAGGTTTCTATGGAAGCAGCAGGTTCTACTGAGATCCATTTGCTTTGCAGACAAAGCAGACCATTTTGCATTTGAACATATGTGTTTGAAATGCAGCATTCATCAACAATGCCCATCTACAGCCCTATCGGTTCTAAGGCTATAAAATGCAGATGGCCTCACCAACACTATGATTACCCAAAAATTGTTGAATTCACACATTTCTTTTTTGTCCCTGATTCTGATTCTCATACCTCCCAGCCATTCCTGTTTTGAGGTATATTCACAATTCACAGCTGGGTTGGGTCGGTCTTAGCAAAAGTGGTCTTGGATTTACTTAGATGCAAGTAGTTAGGGATAAGGTTTGGGTAGGTCAGGGGCTAAGTTTAAATCTTTTGCAAGGCGGGAAATGTGGTCTTTTAAATTTGCAGTCCAGGCATTACTTTAAATGGCGTTTTACATGTAATGCAGTACATGTCAATGTCGTATTTGATTTCTTGTGGCAGCTGCTTTTCCATCCCTTTTCTTTTTTATTTGACATGATGTTGCTTTTTTTAATCTCTTATCTCCCCTTTTCTAATCCATTGCTTTTTTTTAAATAAATCATCAAATTGGGTTAGCAAACATTAGCCAAAACCTCTTCACAGCATCTTTCTCCAAAGATCTCCATGGTCTCTTTCCTGCCATTTGTCCAGGCCAGAAGGCGGCACATTTGTCTGATCTACAAAAATACACTATGAAATTGACACCCAAAAACCACTGCTGTGGACATTTGTGTCACTGCGTTCCCCCTAGTACTGTATTAGACAGGAGCACCACTATTGGTTAGAAAGGTGCTCTCGACACTTCCTAGCCCAGGGCATGGGAAGATGTCCAGATACCACCAAGCAATGATTAGAAAGGTGCCCGGGATACTAACAATGGCGTCACACAGTGAAATAAGTGGTTTTACCCTTTGACATCATTGATCATTTCATGCACATAATCGCACAGTAAGGCACCATCCTTAGTTCCAGAATGTTTGGTAGTAAACTTCTTCACCCACTGATGCCAACGGCAGCACCTCCTAGCACAGGGCATGGGAAGATGGCCAGATACCACCAAGCAATGATAAGAAAGGTGCCCTGGATACTAACGATGCCATCACGCAGTGAAAGAAGTGGTTTTACCCTTTGACATCATTGATAATTTCATGCACATACTCAATAGCACAGTAAGGCACCATCCTTAGTTCCAGAATGTATGGTAGTAAACTTCTTCACCCACTGCTGCCAATGGCAGCACTTTCTAACACAGGGCATTGGAAGATGGCCAGATACCACTAAGCACACAACCGTGGACCACTGGTGGTCCATAGTTTGAAAAAAACACTGCTTTAGTAAAATTATGTTTTTTTAAAATCTTTTAGGCATTCAGATGTTTCAAAGAAAGTTTGTGTGTTTCCTCCAAAAAATGAGTTCGACCTTCACATACGGGGCATCGTGGATGGATATGAGCAGACAATAGGTATGTTTGTATATCAATTTTATTATCTCCGCATCCAAGGATCAGTGCAGTCCAAAAAAATAATAATGCTCTTTGAGTGTACACCGTGGTCAGTATATTGATTAACAAACCGAAAACAAAAGGTTTGTAACCACTATTAAGTTACTACATCTCAGGGCTTTCCTATTCCCTTGTTACATAAACTTGTTCAGGTTTAAGGATTATTACTACCAGCCAAGTTCTAAATAATAAAAAGTAAAAAGTTTACTTAAACACATTTAAAACCATTAAAAAAAAAACAAACATAGGAGACAAAAATTAATCCTTTGCATTACTATCTAGTTCAAATGAACTGTTATCTTGAACATTCCACAAGTACTGTCACGGTAATATAATGTATATTTACTTGTGAAATACAGTACACTCGCACACAAATGTGTGTATGGAGGAGAGGATCACTGGGAAGTGCATTTTAAGCTTATACACTTCTGGGGTTTACATAGTCAAGGAATTACTTAACATCCAATACTGTCAATCCATGTGAACACACATTTGTGTGAATGCATCTCACAAGTGTACATCATAAGCATTTAAGTGCAACTGAAGCCAAAATTATTTAACGTTTTGCAGAGAGTGATGAGGGATTAGAATACCTGTCAAGTTTTTTTTACTGTCTGTGTCCCTGTACACCCTCTTTATTTGTCCTGGTGACCAGTATCACTAAAAGTGAAAGAAAATCCCAAAAATCACATTTTGGGTTGTCATCAGAACAGAAGTAGATGGAAAATCTTCCAATGAGGACACTTGTTCCGGTGACCCTGCTGACCGCCAGAGATTTCCGCCTCTTAGGAGGAATTTCCTCTAACTTCCTGTTTTGGCTATCGGACAGGAAGTAAACCCCCCATGGGACACATGTGGCAAGAAAAGGAGACAAAGCTAATAAACCCTTACTACATGAAAATGTTTAGAATGTGTTTAAGTAAACTTTTTATTTTTTTATTATGGTTTTAAATGTGTTTAAATGTAATGTTTATTAAGAACTTGTCTGATAGTTATTTCTTTTCACCTGATTAAGATTAAGGGAATAGGAAAGCCCTGGGATGTAGTGATTTAAAAGTGGTTACAAACCACTTTCTGTTTGTTAATCATAGGTATGTCTATTTTACCAGAAACAGATTTCGGATATTGCATGGATTTGTTCATCAAATAATAAACACAAGGAAAAAAGCAAAAAAACAAACAAACATATTTTTGAGTGGTGTTCCAACATTTGGCAACACTTTGGGGAATGTTCTCTTCTGTCCCAGCATGACTGTACTTGTGTGCCAAAGCCAGCTCATAAAGACAAGGTTTGATGAGTTTGGTGTGGAGGAACTCAAGTGGTCTGCACAGGGTCCTGAGTTGACCTCAGCCCCACTAAACACCGTTGGGATGAATTGGAATGAACTGACTGCAAACCAGATCTTCTCATCCATCAATCATGCCTAACCTCAAAAAAGTTTTTTTGGGGGCTGAATGGGCACAGATTTCCACAGACACACTCCAAAATCTTGTGGAAAGACTTGCTAGAAGATGGGAGGTTGTTATAGCTGATTTTTTTTCAGGCTAGCAACATTATCTGAGAGTTCACAAAAATATCTTCCTGCCAGATATCCAGTAACGTAAATTTTAAATTTGAGATTTGAATTTGACATGGTATCAGCCTCCTGCAGTCAGTGTGCAGAAAAGCTCTAACCAGCACAAGAATTCAATCAGTTGTGATGTAATACTCATGTGCTAACAAGGAACATGCAGAAAGGAGGGAGGAGAGAGTAGAGTGATGGAGGGAAGAGATCATCAGTGCGCTGCTTCTCCTTTCATTGCCCATTCACCTGCTGGGGAAGGGATAAGACCTGTGAGAGCCCATTCACACCAGGGTGGTCGCAGATCAGCGCGGCTACCATCTTGCAAGGGAGGTTTGGGGAGTTTTTAATTTTGTTTCAGTGCTGAAACGCAATTAAAAACGCCCAAAACTGCGCTCTTCCATTGAAACCTGTATGGAAACCGCACTGATCAGCCCGGCATAAATAGTGCAGGGAGCAGTTCCTGCGGGGGGGGGGGGGGGGGGCGGTACAGATCTCGCGGACCCTCACGGTCGCATGAACGGTCCCCATAGCAATGTATGGGATCATTCATGTCGGCGGATCCGTGCGGCCGAACCGTCCTGGTGTGAACGGGGCCTAAGTGATGCCTAACTTCAGCAGAAAAAAATTTGGTTCCCTGCCCTTCCAGACACAATTATGTTTTGTGTCAGAACTGTATAAATCTTAGAACAGGATGGACAGAGATACCAATCCTTGGCAGGTAAAACAGCTCCCTTATATGTATTTCACATGTGACTTTAGCTGGAGTTCAGCTTTAATCTCTGGGTCCAGGGCTCAGTATACCAAGTCAACACACCAGGATAAGGATATTTATTTTAAAAAAAAAAGTAACAGCTGTTTTCATTCTGGTCCAATAAGATTTCAAAATTACACTCACATGACTAAACTAAAGGTACTTATCCTTGTGTTAAAGCTTTGTGAATTGAGTTTACTGTCTGTGGTATTGGTATTTCACCAATTTCTGATGAGATAATGGAGCAAACCAAGCCAGTCTCTCCGTTGCAGCTAAAATGAATGGATGATTTTCTCTCATTTGTTTTTATCGCACTAGAATAGAGTGCCTGCATGTATTTACACAAATGACTCTGGGAAATGTATTTGCGCACAGTCATGTGACAGCATATCCCATCTGGCAGTGAAATCTGGGAATGATAAGACTGTCATGTGTAACGATAATGCCATATTAACGAGTAGCCGAAGGCTGCGGCAGCCCAGCATCTCAGCCAGTGACATGACATCTATTGTATTTATATCCCTTTGACTTTTCTTCATATTACTGGATGATCTCTTCCTGATCCACACCATTTATTGAGACGGCTGTGCAGATTTCAGATGTCACTGTCACTATCGTAAAAACTCTTATAAAATTTCTGATTTTTCAGTCTTGTAGCAAAAAAATGTGGCAGTTTAAAAAAAAAAAATGTATGTGTTCATATACAGCAACTGCATATGCCTGCTTCACTCTGTGTACATAGCTGGCATATGGTTTTTAAAAATACCTCTGCATAGGTGAAAATGGGCTTTAAAAGAGAACTATGGGGTAAGTGTTTTTCTCTTAAGGGTCGCGGGAGGACATATACTATTTTTTTATTTGGATTGAGTGAGGGAGGGTCAGACACTCTTCTATTTCTGTGTTGTCTTTGGAGAGATACAGAACATAAATTGAGGGAAACACAAAAATTGTACAAAATGTTACAGTTGTCACCTGTACAAGAGTAGAGGAGATATCGTTCAGCTGTTCTACTTGCTCCCACCTCTGATAGTTGTTACTGGAACAGTTTTTGTCACTGGAAGAAATACCCTCAAATGTCTCATCTTTACAGCACCAGAAGGACCAGTGCTTTAAAAAGAATTCACTACAAAATGTTAACATAATCTGATGTGAATCTTGTTTTATTCCAGGTAAAATGACACCTATCAGCCTGGAACCTTGTTTATCTAACTACTGCTGTCAACCACCTAAAGATATGAGAAAGTCACTTCACACGGAGAAAACATGGAGTCAAAGGAAAGGCCAAAAGATTTGGCCTGACTGTGACCTCCTTCTCGAAACTGACATAGATTACATAATCCAGGTGTGTAAAGGTTTCATGCTCACCTCTGAGCCATTGTTGGCTTTATTGTTTGTGTTGTGTGTCAACCAAATATATTCCAGTTTTTTCTGTAAATGGCCTATAACACGTATGGGGTTACCCTCATGTCAGCATCCATTTTGTTCTGAGGCTGGAACTCATCCTGCTTTAAATATTAGTTAGTTTGTATTAGGGATGTCTAGATACCAGTTCAGATACCCAGATACCAGTGCCGATACTTGGCAGTTTCATGAGAACTACCAGGGTTGCAGTGGTTGCAGCTGGGACCTAGCTCTGGCGCTCCACCTCTCTCCTGAAATCATTCGTCTGTATTGTTTTAGAAAAACGGTCACATGACAATAAACAAAAATGCATCAGTACTTGTATCTGTGAGTACTTTGGCAACTATCAGTACTTGTACTTGCAAAAATGGTATCAGTGCATCCCTTTATATATGTTTATAAAAACAAAATCATACATTAAAACAGAGATGTACAAATCCCAGGAGCTCCGTGTGCTCCTTACAAATGACAGCTGCCTCCTAACTTTTGAATTTTTCTCTAGTCTAGTCTTGGAGGTCGAAAAGTATCTGTACTTGTACTTGTATCGAGTACGGTACTTGGTATTGGTGCATCCCTAGTTTGTATACTCCTACATATTTGTACATACTGTACATGTTTCTTACATACACAATATGGTCAAAGGTTTGTAGACACCTGACCATCACATCAGCTATATATGGCCAACAGTATGTGGACGCTCTTCCAAATGATTGAGTTCAGGTGTTTCCAGTGAAGGGTACTATTAATGCTAGAGCATACAAAGACATGTTAGACAATTGTGCAGTTCCTACCTTGTGGCAACAGTTTGTGGAAGGTCCTTTTCTGTTCCAGCATGACTGTGCCCCTGCACACAAAGCCAGCTCTATAAAGTCATGGTTTGACCAGTGTGGTGTGGTAGAACTGAAAAGAGCCTGAACCCGAACCTTACTGAATACTGTTTGGCTGAGTTGGAATCAGATCTTCTTATCCAACCTCAGTACCTGATCTCACACTCTGAAATCTTGTGGAAAGCCTTCCACAGGAGTGGAGGCTGTTATAGCTTCAAAGGGGGGGGCAGCTCCATAATAATGTTTATGGTTTTGGAATCAGAGGTCTAACAAGCTGTGTTGGACAGATGTCCATTAACATTGGTCCATATAGAGTACTTGTACTACGTAACTTAATAAGAAAATACTAAGAATATTTATTTAAAGAGACACTAGATTGGTTCTGGTCAAAATTATTTAGTTTTTTTAAACTAATGTTTTATGTTTTGTAAATTGTTAGAATAAACAATCCAAATAATAATCCAAGACTGTAAAGCATGTTGGACTTTGTAATAAGAAAGCCTAGCATTGCCTGCATCCTTTTGCCAGCCATTCTAGACTAACTAATTAGGACATTCATGTCTCTACTGGAAAAGGAGGTTGTCTGTAATTCAGATGTGTTGCTGGCTGCAAGTGGTGCATAATATTAAAATATTCATAAGTAGTATTTTATATTTACTGAATAAATAATGAAGAATATACGGTATATAGTACTGAGCACAATAAATAAAACATATAAGACACTGAAACTTTCCTTTGATGCATCCTTTAATGCAGCGCCCACAGCCACCTAGAGCCTAATGTTTTCCCATCATTTGTCTTTCCATAATAAGGTGAAAAAGATCTTTTCAATTGTTAAACTCTCCATGGAGGAAGTTGAAGTTTACAGCAGGCATTTTAACAAGTTCTGCTCCATGGTGCAAACTGCGGAGAACGTGAAAGCCAAAATATCCAGCGCTCAAGCTAAGCTGTCGCCTGAGGAATACCGAAACATTCTGGCCATGTTTAAAGGTTTCATCAGTGGCTGCGAACAGATGAATATAGAGCGGAGAGTCCGTGCTGTTAAAGTGAAGAGCTCAGACTTCAAGGCAGCCTGTCTGCAGCATCTGCAATTAGTTGTCGATATTATTCAAGCCTCGCTGCCCACTATCGCCTACGCTAAGAACATCCAGCTTCTGGAGGTAAGTACTGTTCACCCACTAAGAGGCATGTACATTGTTTCCTCTAGGCTACGTCTCTTGTCCCAGCAGAAGTTTTACAACAGACATGGCTTGTGCTACATGGTAACCCCAGAGCTCTCTGTATCTCCTCTGTCATTCTGTCCTTTATTAAGACCCATGTCACACAAGTGATTTTGTAGAAAGTGATTTGTAGCAGCTACAGATTGACCCTCCTTATGTTTTTTGATGCTAGGAAAAATGAAAGGTCTTTGTTTCAGAAATGTCAAGTGATTTGTAGCTCAGCCACTGAGTGAATGTATTCATGAGAGGCTGGGAGCAAAGCCGAGTGTTGTTACTCCCGTACACATGCTCAGGAGTAACATCATCATTGCTGCCCCATGGCTGAAGAAATAAGTTGTTAGATGCAGAAGAAGTGGCGGAGAAGATGGCAACTGCGGCAAGCAGCATTCCAACAGGAAGGTTGAATCTGTCAGTGCTGTGCATATTTGCATATTATGACAAGAGCTCCCATGAACCCCCCTTCCTCCCCAGCACAGTTGCGCTTTAATGCCGTTTCCACCAATAGCACATATTCACCTTCCGTTCACTCATCCGCCACATTTTCCAGGAGAAAAGAAAGGATGCCCTGAGTAAGATTACGATTCAGAGTTACACTGATGGGTCTCTTTCAATCCCGTGTGATGGTGTGGATGCCCCATCATTGGGAGGGAGGATAGGGAGGTTGATTCACATTCTCCCCCTTACCCAGAAGTACCAGGTATTGTCTTCCTTCCAACCAGCTAAACTGACTGGCGGGGTAGTAGGGGAATGTTGTATGACCAGGGGTGCCCTCTTACCTGGGGTCCGGCGGGTCTGGCAGAGATTGTAGGGTCCTTCTTGGGTGATTTGGTGC
This sequence comes from Nanorana parkeri, assembly GCF_000935625.1. Lineage (NCBI taxonomy): Eukaryota > Metazoa > Chordata > Amphibia > Anura > Dicroglossidae > Nanorana > Nanorana parkeri. The sequence continues at coordinate 620,359 of NW_017306508.1, read as the reverse complement.
CTGCGTGACGTGCGTGCCTGATGTGCGCATGTGAAGCTGCCGTGGCTTATTAGTCGCCTCGGGTGCTGATCATTGCCAGGGAGGGCCTTGCAAGCACTCCTTCTCTCCTAGCCGCCCCATTGGTTCCCGGGGACCTGTGGCTTCCTTGTTGCCCAGACAACAGGGGCGTCGCTGGCCCCTGCTGGGTTTAAATTCCAGCCAGAGCCAAGACTTGTTGCTGAGTTATTCTGCCATACCCAAAGCAGCTACAAAGCCTCATTTCCTGTTTCCTGCCTTCCTTCCCCGCTATTTGGATCTCCTGGTTATCGACCCCTGGCTTGTCTCCCCGTTTATGATACTCGCTGCCTGCGTCGACCTGGACTGTACTCTGACAATGCATTTTGGATCATCCTATCTTGTACGTCAGCCTGGACTCTCCTTCTGGTATTGTTCTCTGCTATTGGGTTCCACTCCAGCAAACAGAGGGACGATGCTCCTTCCCTAACAGTATACACTGCTGGTGGGGCCACCATTAAAGAGACTCTGTTGCTTTGCCCTTCCTGGTCAAAGAACAAGTGCATTTGAAAACTCATGTTGGTACCTTTTAGTTTTACACATTATTGTAAAGTGAGTTCTGTGTTGTAATTTAAATTGAGGAACCAAGCCACCCTTCCAGTATCATACACATTTTATCTACATAAGTTTAAAAAAATAACCATGGAAAGATTTAGAATGATTAAATCTTTAGGAACATTACCAATGCTGTTAATTGTGAAGATTTGCTCAAGCTGCTGTCTAGGGGTATTTCACAAGTGGCTAATTTCATATGGAGCTAGTTGAGAGCCAAATGTGCCCGGTTCTCATAAAATAAAGGAGTAACAGCTGTGTTAATTTAGCTGATTTGTATTGGAAAGGAATATATTAGACGAGAATATTAACATTTATCACAGAGTGCTCCACTCACTGGGGTATGAATAATGTAGAACAGTACACAATCAGATCTTCTCTTTAAAAATGTACAATTTTCCTTTGAACATTTATTAATATTCCATACAATCATATTTTGTTAAAAAAAGAGCTGGGGTGTTTAAGTATTGTTCTTGGCAGTGCCTGAAGAGGACATCGTCTTCTGGGTCTATATACACCTTGTTCAATAAAGCAGTGCAAATAATAATGTGCAATCAGGAATAAGTACTTAAACGGACTCCTACTGTAATAACACCCTTTCCAATCAATCTTCCCTACTAAGCTTATAGTAAAAGTGGCCCTTAAAGTGAAGCTGCAAGTGTGTCCAATGTAACAGTAATTCTTCGATGATTGTCTAATTAAAGCTCATCTCCGGTAATTTAACAATCAGCAACTGTACATCCCCCCACACACACATGCACACACCACTACCACCACACACACACACACACACACACAACTCCACGTACCCCCACCCACACAAAGATAAAAAAATCAAATTATACTTACCTGCGTCAGCAGTGGGTGGCCCTTCCTTGTGCACGCAATGGTGCTCAGAATCGGACCGGAACGCACTGCTTATGGTGTGAACTAACCCTAAAGGTGTTCAGACCACTCAAATTCCTCCACACCAAACTCATTGTCATATCTTTAGGGAGCTGATTTTGAGCGCATGGACATAGTCTTAATAGAACAGAAAAGGGTCTTCCCCAAACTTGCCACAAGGTTGGAAGCACACAGTTGTATACAATGTCTGTATGCTTTAGCATTAACTGTCCCCTTTTACTTCACTTGAATTTAACCATTTGGAGAGGTGTCCACATATTTTTGTCCATATATTAGGACAGGACAAGTGCCCAACAACTTTGAACCATATGGTATATGTGGAGTAGCAGTGATAAGTACCACAGGAGAGTCCCAGCAGTCCACAACAGTGGCTTCATCTGTTTAGCATGGATGCCCAAGGGTGATATTAGAGGATATTTTTTTTTCACATCTTTCTAACTTATACAGTGCCTAAATATTTACTGCAATTTTTTATCGCTAAACAGCACATTTATCCTTTTGGTATTAAAGTTATCATCTATAAGTACAACAGATACAGATGATGTGCCAGATAAGTTCTTCATGTACTTTTTTTCATGTTGTATGAATGCAGCAGAGGGAAGAAGTTCTGAAAAGCTAAGAGACACCAAAGAGTAATAATTTGTGAAGCAGGAAATATCATTTTTTCATAGCTCCCTCGTCTGGCTCATAATGATCCACAGGGTCTTACAGATGATATCTTAATATTAATACAGTGCTATTACTGGCTTCAAACTTGATGCAGAAATTCGGTTGAACAGTGTTGGAACTCATTGGAATAAGTTTCTCCCAAATACTATATGGGAGCTATTAAGGAAAAACTAAGCTTAAATATAACAGAGTATTGTTCTAAAATTAAGAAAACGTAAAAGAAGAAAAGTAAAAAATAATAAAATAAATAAAAATGGAAACAAATATATAAAAATTGATAAAAAGTAAACAATCAAATATAAACGTGATAAAAAGTAATAAATAAACACAAATAATTATTAATAATAATTAATCCTCACAGCCCAAACTGAGACACCCACAGGCCACCTGAGGTCCCCCAGCCCACCTGAAACTCCACATAGCCCAACTGAGACCCCCACAGCCTCCCTGAGACCCGAGACCTGAAACACTTAAATAATAATAGTTTCCTCCCAGCTATAACAGATTATTATTGCTGCTGAGAAGGGGGTTATTAATGCTGCCTAGGGATTATTTTTTAATAACTCTTGATACTTAATATTATTTTCGACCCAGTCAGCAATAATATTTACCCCCCGGGGCAAATATTGATAATCTCCACCCAAAGCAGAAAAACAGATTATTATCGTTGCTAGGTAGGGTCAGGTAGGCTGTATGGGGTCCCATGATTTCAAGTGGTGGCCCTACCTACCTAGACTACACACAGGCACTACCCTGAGGCGCCAACATTTTTTTAAGGGGGGGGTGGAATGGGGGGCCCTTCGTGGATTCTTCCACCGGGACCCTGAGGTTTCTAGTTACGCCTCTGCCTCCTATCCTCAGTCTTGAGCTCTATTGCACAATCGAGTAACATTCTTAGCTTATATAGCTACCCAATATTTGAATCAGTCCATGATCTTGGTCACAAACTGAATTGGAGCCACCTTATGAGCAAGAGTGAGGCATGACTTACTGACTAGTTACTGTTCCTAGTTTTCATCCTGTACTTTTAGTTAGAAGCAGCGTAGTCTGATTTGCAGGGGCTGCCAAAACAGAAAGCAAAGCCACAAAGATATAGCAAAGTGAACATATGTGGAAAAAGGAAGAAGTGCTAATGTAACAGACAATTGGTGAGGAACAGCAAATATGATACAGGTAGAGAATGCATTAGATTTGGGTTTCAAGCTGCCATGTTGGATATACTGTTTCTACTAAGATGTGAATATATCTGTACCCTCTTCCAGGTCATACAGAAGTCCTTACAAAGACTAAACCTTGTGCTGACCAACGTGAAAGAGTTTGTGGAACACCTGACATTCCTGGGTCAGATCTCCTCGGATCTTCTAGCCTTCGAAAGACAATATAACACCATCATCCAGCTGTACTCTGTCTGTAAAGACTATGGTATCAACATCCCTTCCGAGGAAACGGCGATGTACCAGAGTCTGACTCCCGGTTTCCAGCAGCTGAAATCCACTGTGCTTTACTGCGAAGCTAAGAAGGACGAGGACATTGTGAAGTTCAGCGGGGATTTGGACACGTATATTTCTAACTTGCACTTCGAGTTAATGGATTTCAAGATCAAAGTAAGTTTATCGCCTGTACTGGTTTTGTACGCCTAATGCTCAGTGCAAGCATTCCATGGGAAGTTTTTTTCTGAAGGCAGAGGCTGCTATAAAGCAGATTAGATCACAGAACATCTCATGCCCAGCAAGTGTTTGTTCTACTTTAACATGCATTTTCTATTCACCTACAGACTAAAAACCAAATGTATTGCAGTAAAACATCTCCCCATCGGGAAAATTGCAGCTCCAAATCAGACTGTCCATGCCATTAAAAGAGGATATTTCCATTATATACGAATTTCCCATGCCTGAATTCAAATACCCCCTACAGATGGGAAATTCATGAAGATTTTTTTTTCCAACCGACCCAGAAATTAAAATACAAATTACGTATCATCTTAAAACTTTTTTTTTTTTAAACAAAAATAGTACAGCTGACTCTAATCCTGGATGAGTCTTACTGCTTCATAAAGCTGATATCAGAAGTGGTTTTACATACAGTAGCTAACATTTAAAAAGGAAGATTTGTAGATGCAAGAAAAATCCCCAGAATTTAAAAGGTCAGTGCACCAAAAAGTGATTTCTGTTACAAGTGGAATTTGGTAGGGAGAGTTTCCTGCAAGATTCTTCTGTCTCTTTTTGGCTTCAGTGCTCCCCACCCTTATTACTTACCGTACCCCATTCCCTGACCACATCTGAATTGCGGATTCTTACAAATCCAGCCAGGAGAGAATGGAGGAGGAAATTCAAACATACAGGTTTCACCGCTGGAATCTCTGAAAGGCTTAAAATGTATCTAAAGTCAAAATATTTAAAGAACCTTTAGGGCATGTTCACACCAATTGCGGTGGTTTCCACAGCGGTAGCTGCTGGAATGTACCGCAATCGCTCACAAAACTTCCCCCTTTGTTCTCCTGGGCGGGAGGGGGTGTGGCGGTGCATTGAAGTCAATGACACCGCAGCCACACACCCCTGCCCAGAGTGCGATCGGACACGTGGCATAAACATTACCTGCATTCCGTTCCACTGCAAACACCAAAAATGCTGCATGCTCTATTTTTTGCGTTTGCAGTGGAACGGAACGCAGGCAATGTGTTGCCATGCATCCGATCGCACTGCGGGCGGGGCGGTCATGGTTTCGGTGCCATTGGCTTCAATGCACTGCCACGCCCCCTTCTACCCCAGAAAGAAGGGGGAAGTTTTGTGAACGATTGCGGTGCGCTCCAGCAGCTACCGCTCCGGAACGCACCGCAGTAGGTGTGAACAAGCCCTTAGATAGAGAGTGGAATATTTAGAACCCCTGGGGACACTTGTGTCAGTAATAATTGTCTAATGTTGGAATTTGTTGTGTGTACAGGACATGAAACTAAGGGAATTCTGCCCAGTGGGATACACATGGCAAAAAAGGTTTTAACTCTTCCCTGCTCTACCAAAAATGGAAACAAAATGGTTTGACTTTAGATATACTTTTAGAAACTGTTACAATTCCATGAGAGACATACAAATTGTTCCCTCTGCCCAATGCCCTCCTGCCCCCTTTGTTCCCTATTAATATTCCCAGCAGTCTACTCCTACTGATTCCTTTCTGTCCCCACCCATCCACAATCTAGTTCCACCCATTTTAACATTTTTAAGCTCAACCAAAGCCTTAACTTCAGTCTTGCACAGTTGTACCGCCTCCTCTGCTGAACTGAAATAGCTTCCTCTGATTTTACTGCAGACGTTGAGCTTCTTATTGTGTGTATTAGAAACTAGAGTAAGTCAGAGAACACCTCCATCATCATCATCTAACTCTATCCTCCCCAGTCTGACAATCCCTGGCCTGCTTCTTTCATTAAATGGATTTCAGTCCATTCAATCATGGAAGCTCAGCATCGTATGTGGTTATCTAGGGTGGTCTGCATGCAAATGCAGCCTGCCTAAGAATGTCCATTCCGCCAGACTGAAGACTAAAAAGAATGCCTGACAATCATCTCAAGAGTTCAAAAAAATGTTAGTAGCTTTATAAATGACTACAAAAAAGTGTGTAAAGCCAACACATTTCAGAAGTCAGGAATCCCGCTTCATCAGGTCTTAATCAATGAACAATAGGACACTGATGGACGCTAAGATCATGGCCCCTCTTTACAATTCTGCTTCTCAGACAGGAGTGGAAATCCTTGGTATGAAAAGATCATTTGTTATTAATGTATTATTACAACATACAACATTTGAACTGGAAAAAAAAAAATATTTCAGGATAAGGGATGCAGCGATACTGATACTAGTATAGGTGCCGATACCAAGTTTTTGGGCGAGTACTTGTACTTGTCCAAATACTCCGATGCCTAGCCTGATACCCAGGCTTCCGTTATCAGGAAGGTAGGCAGCGTGTCATTACACGCTGCCCGGCTTCCTGATTGGCCGAGAAAAGGGCTCCAACTCCCATTTCATCAGGACTTAAAATGCCGACAACTAGGGATGCACCGATACTAGTATTGGTATCTGTGTCGATACTGAGTATTTGGGTGAGTTCTCAATATTATTCCTGATACCGGAATTTGTGATGAAGGAGCTTGGAGCCGGCTTCCCGGCCAATCAGGAGGTCGGGCAGCGTGTAATGACTTGCTACCTACGGCTTCCTAATTGGCCAGAAAGCCAGCTCCATGCTTCCTCGTCACCTGGTGACGGGGAAGCATGGAGATGGCTTCCCTGCTAATCAGGAAGCCAGGTGACAAGTCATTATACGCTGTCCTGCTTCCTTAATGGGACTTGCGGTATCGGTATTCGGTATTGGTGAGTACCGTAACAAAAAATATTGGTACTCGATACTGAAAAACCAGTATACAGTAGGTGCATCCCTAATTAGGAACATTCATTTTTGTCATCATTCTCCAAAACACATACAGTATATTCAGAGACATTTGCAGAGCAAAGAACCCTGCAAATTGTTTATAAATAGACCCTTATGTGTAATGTTAAGTATATCAGGACCATGCTGATTTAGCTTTTTTTTTCTTTTATTGTCTGCCAGAAATAAAATAAAACCTTTTTAAAATCAATAATTGACTGCTAAATTGTTATTGTTACTAAAATGTCAAACAAGCATTATTCCTATTAATTAGGGTGTAACTGAAGCTGTTTTTATTGAATAGAGATGTCTGTAAACCTGATTGTAACTGCCACTGATACTCCCAATATTGCTGTGGATATAACATCAATTTATATCGCTAGGTAAGGAACCCAATTCTCCTAGAAGTCGACACTTTCCCTCGGGAAGCCAAGGAAGTCATTGTCAACTTGTTGGAAGAATTTGAGGTTATTGCCAACAAGGCCCAATGTTACTCCTCCTACCAGGAGCGGTTTGGCAGTTCAATCACTCAGATGAAGGCAAAGTTATTGGATGTGTTGCTGTCGCAGAAGAGCTCTGGAGATGTCATCACCAGCCAGATGCTCAATACCGAGCTCTCTGAGGTTGAGTCTGATTTGAGCTTGAGGAAGCTCCTTTGGGAAGCTAAAGAAGAATGGGCAAGACTGTCAGCAGAGTGGAGACTAACCTCGTTCGAGAGCCTCAACGTGGACATGATACAGCGAGATGTCAATCGGTTCAGCCATACGTTGTTTATGCTTGAAAAAGGTAGTTTATCATTATTGTTTGCAGGTTTTTTAATACTCTTAAAGCACTGCTTCTTTGGCTGACATGATAGTCACAACTGACAAAATTCCAAGGCCCTGGCACCAAAGAGGTTTTTCTGGCTAATAAAGATAAAAGTAGACATCTTGAGCAAAGAACAAATGCAAATGTCACCAGCACTCCAGCACGAAGATTCACGTCAGTGCAAATCCACTTTATTGATAGATGTCATGAAGACAAGTGCTTTCGGGGCCACGCAGAGTCCCCTTCATCAGGCTCAATAATGACAGTCATTATTGAGCCTGATGAAGGGGACACTGCACGGCCCCAAAAGCGCTTGTCTTCATGACATCTATCAATAAAGTGGATTTGCACTGACGTGAATCTTCGTGCTGGAGTGCTGGTGACATTTGCCTTTTTTACTGTATTTTGAGTGGCGCCATCCGCAGTCATTGCAAGCACCTGTTATTTCTGGGATATCCAGTAAGCAGTGCAGCAAGGTATATGGACTTTATATCTTGAGCAAAGAGACACTGTCACTTTGCCCGTGCAGGCACAGGGACAGTGTCTCTGCAAAGGGCACCCCCGACCCTCTTATACTCAGCCTACCAATGCTACCTCGTATCTCATTTCTTCTCTACAGTTGCCGAGAATACCCAGCAGTTTTGGAAATGGGGGAGCATGTGACATGCTTCCCTGTGTTAGTGCCAGGGCATAATGATTGGCTTAAAGAACTGTCACATGACAGGGATAGTGATGTATTTGTTTCTTGGTCACAAAAGGAGAAAAGAGCAATGAGCTGCAAAGGAGCTGAGGCAAGGTGGGTACTTTGCCAGGCATGGGTAAGGTGTAAATGTTTCTTTCAAGTGACCGTATCGGGGTAGGAAAAATAATGGCAATAAAGGTGTACTGCAAAAGACGACACTGTAAACCAGGGGTAGCCAAATTCTTACCCTCCAGCTGTTGTGGAACTGCAAATCCCATGAGCCATTGAAAGACCCAGGCACGACTCCAGGATTGGTAGTTTCACCACAGCTGGAGGGATGGAGTTTGTCTATCCCTGCTGTATACTCTCCTCTCTGGCAGCCTATGTGTCATACCCCCCTTGTGCAGCCTCTGTCTGTGTTTTGAAGTGACTTAAGGGTCAGAGGAAGGAACCATTTAACAAATGTGGATATTACAAAGCAGAGGTTGGAATGGTGGTAAGGTAGGAGACACAGGCTGCTAGAGGGGTTAGTGTTTAAGTGTCTTCTTCTGCAGAGCACCTATTTCTGCATTTTCTTTACCCTGACAGGGTCATTTTGAGAAGAATGTTTGAAAATTTAAACTGGAGAATTACATTACTTCAAGCAGAGAGAGCAGAGATGTGAGAGGGACACAGCAGGCCCCACCAGCTGCATGCTGCCTGCAGAAAACTACAGGAGGGGTCGGAGACAAGACCAGTCACCCTGCACAAGGAGAGAGAGCAGCGGTGACTGGTCTTTGTTATAGGAATCCCCTGACTAGGCAACATTTCACACTAGATTACTGCACAGATCTGGAAGAAAAACACAAAGCTCACCAAGATTCAAGAAGTAATACACATGGCTCTTTTATTTAGACAAAATTTACCTATCCCAGAGTTCAGCTTTGAAATTATATTTACATGCTAAAGGTTGTAAGAGATTTTATTTTCCTACTTTGAACAGCATGAGATATTGGAGGCAAATTCCTCCTAACAACAGCTAACACCAATTGTTAACCTCATTTTAGGACTGCCACCCAATGACGTTGTGACCAGTCTAAAGCAATCCATCTTGGACTTTAAACAAAGTTTACCCATTGTGGTTGCATTAAGGAATCCGTGTCTCCAAGCTCGACATTGGGATGCCATACATTTCACTATTGGTCGAATGCTCACGAGAGACAAGAATTTCACCCTGGGAAATCTTCTGGAACTCAGAGTAAGGTTACCCAAACTAAATCATTTGAGCCAAAAAATGTTGTAGAAAATACAAAAGTGTTATTATGTACCTGGAGAGCAACACCGCCCTTTGAGCTGAGATAATCATTTCCTGAGGACATAATTTATATTAATAATAAAATAAAAATTAGCCATTAGAAATTCCCATTAACAAGCTGTTTTTACTGTTGGCTGTAGAATTTGTTCCCTAATTGTTCATTTCCTTCTCGGCGGATAAACTGGCGATCTAGCCATCACCAGGCAGCAAAATGAGAGGACTGCGCCAGTTAGCATGAGTTTAAAAATAATTACATTAAAAAAATAGGGGAATATTTTATCAATAGCAATAAAATAAGTTGACGGCAGTTTAGATATCAATTATATCTTTTGGCAGAGTAGATCTGAATTTAAAAGCTGTGCTGCCTTAGGCCAGAAAACTTAAATTGGTGTCTGTGAACTGCACATTAATTATTTAATTCAAGCTATGCCAGACAAGCGTGCAGTGGTTTTTCCCCCGGCTATTCTGGACAGGCATAAATCCACATACAGATATGTGGTGGGTACGTTGTCGTGTGTCTGACACAGCTTTCTATGGACCACCGTAGAGTGCTGTGCCCTTGTCAACTTTTTGGCAGTGATATACTTGGTTGCCAGGCAGCCAGCCCAGCAGTGATGTGGTGCCAGTAGAGAAGGCAGAGCCAATACTGCATATCCTATAAAAGGACAGCATTGATGCTTATTTTAGTTTTTTGCAGCATGCAACTAGTCGAACTATTGCTTCAACATCTACATCACATTGTGCAAGCTCATAGCTTGCCAGATCTAGGCGGTGGATAATAGACTGAGTCAATGTCAAAGACTTTAAATATCAGACATGTGCCATTGAACTGGCAGAGTTTAGCAGGCTAGGTTTAGTCCAACCAGTACTTGGACTGTTGTGGATGATTGTCTCTGAGCTGGACAATACTTTGACAATACTTGCAACTTTCATTGCAAGCAGCTTTCTGTGTCTCCACCAGGGCCGGATTCTACGTCAAGGGGGCTTGTGCCTATGAGCACCATTATGAGAGGGGTCTATAGCAGGGTAGGAGTAAAGTCTATAAAAGCAGCATCTGCTTACATGTTTCAGCCCTCCTGGGCCTTAGTCATAGCCACTATGGGAGGGCTGTCTGAGGATGCTGCTACTGCTGTGGACTTTGAGTGTATGAAGTGCACCCACAAAAATTCATCTAAGTACATCACTTGTTTTCAAGCTCGGTCTCTAAATACATTGAGAGGAATTTATTAAACCTTAGTCGTGTTCAGTTCTTTAACCAAGCGCTGAGTAGCGGTTCTGCAGCACTTCAGTTCGCAGCAGCATCTTCACTTAATGCTTTGGCTGCACAGTGCTAAGCAAAATGGCGGAGGATAATATTTTTGACAAATAAATACAATTTTTCAACAAATATTTGGTGTGCTCGTCCACCAAAACATTAAATTGTAGGTTCCCACACTGAATTGTGATTTCCTCCATCTGGGTTCAGGCACCTTTCTCCAGCGCTGCCAGGTGTGCCAATAGTTAAAATGGCCGCTGGTGCTCTGCCCCTCCTCTCCGTCACACTCAGTGCTCTGCATCCACATGAACTAGCGTTAAAGCTCAGCTCCAGCTAAAAATATTTCTTCTCTTTTTTTTTTTCAAATTAGATCTTTCAGCACAAAGATAAAATAACTGACATTTCCACAACAGCAACAAATGAAGCCACCCTGGAGGGGATGCTGAATAAAATTATCGTTCTCTGGAATAAAACTGAGTTCAAGTTAGCAGTGCACCAGTCCGAGCTGTCCGAAATCGTGATTATTGCCTCTGCGGAGGATATTATGACTCAGCTAGAGGAAAGTCAGGTTATTCTCGCCACTGTGAAGGGTTCCCGTTACTGTGGACCGATCAAGGTAACCTTTTATGTTGATATTTAGGATGACAATCCCTGATATTTATATTTCCTTGTTAAAAGAAACGAGCGTGGAGGGTGCTATAGGAAATAGATAGGCTGCCATTGCTGAACCCCTGAAAATGCTGGTTCTATGGCTTTCTCTTGCCATACCCATAGAAAACAATGGTATTTTAATGTTTGAGCGTTTTGTAGAGCGTTCATAGAGCGTTGAACGCGCTACAAAACGTACAGGTGTGAACCAGGCCTTATAGCTACTCTTGTTTACCAACAAAGCCATGCCACAATGCTTTGCAATCAAGTGGCCTTGTTTATCAACAAAACCATCGATAACCTTGTTGGGTAACATTGTGATAAGTGGCTTTGTTAATAAACAAACAATCCTGATCGTGCCAGTGATCATGTGGTACTGTTGATAAACAAAGTCACATGATCACTATGACAATGCAATCATATTAGTTTGTTTTGAAGCTTAGTATTTTTTATAAACTGAGCATGTTTTATATACTTAGTTTTTTGGCACAATAGCAATACCATCAGGAGTCATTTAAAACCACCAAAAATTACTTCCCCATTGGCTCTAATGCATTTTCCTTAACTGAGATGTGTTGATTTAATTGAAAATTGTGTGCAGTTGAGGACACTTTCTAAATCAAGAACCCCCAGTGAAGATCTTTAGACCAGAGACATGGGCAGGGCCGGATATCTCACAAGGCCAATCGGGGGAGCAGGGTGTAGAGGGGCAGCAGGGGAGTGGAATTTCTATCTTCCGACGCCCGGGACATGTAGTTCTGGGCGCCAGGCTGGTAGTTGTTTTTTACATTTAGCCCTGCTTTGATCAAGCAGAGATAAATGTACAGCGGGGAAGGCGCCGCTTGTTTTATACAAGTGATCTCGGTGATGTCGCCGAGATCAATTGCATGCAGCCTGCATACAGGGGGGCGCATTGAGGAACCTGGCATTGGTGCAGCAGAGATAGTAAATTTGGCCCTAAACATGGATAAGTATTTTTCCAGTTCTCCATATGGACTACACTCAAATGGGTGTGGGCCTGCCTTAAAGTGGGACTCCAATTAATATTTTTTAGTTCCCTCTCCAACTGTTAAAAAACATTCTAAGTTCTACTTACCCTCTCCACACTCCAGCACTGTCCCCGGCTCCCTTCTTGGTCCAGTGTCTTAGGTTCTCTTCGGGCAGAGTGACAATCAAAACATTCTGCCCATTTCCTGCAGGTCCAGCCTGTCATCTACACCAAAAGTATAGTTGTCCTTTAAAAAATGTTCTTAAAGATGGAGGATTCCTCACATCCTACGCCTAACCCCAGTTTCTTTGTTGCATGCACTGATTGATGAACTGAAGTCTGAGCAGTGATAACAATAGTTGTCAAGACAAATAATTAGGGGGCATTTATTGATTCTGTAACATGGCAAAGCAGTGATAAACAGGGGCGGTGAGACGATTTGAGAGACACATTTATGACAAGGTTACAAAATGAGTCATCAATTCTTTCTTCAGAAGTAGCACTGCAACCTAATAAAACACGACCTTGACCACTTCCTAATTATGTGACTGTTTAGAGTGAAAATCTGTTGCATCTTCAGTAATAAATCTCTCAGGACATTGCAATCTGTTGCATTTGGCTGCCCAGGAATACAGATGCATTGGACCGTAAACCTGTCGCAAAGACTTTGCTAGAGGTGAGGCGGCCTGATTTGTGACTAATTAGGTAATTAATTTGCTTGATAAATGGCCCCATTTAATTTTTTTATCTTCTTGTAATTACAAAGTTACTAGTGAAATTTGTGCTCCGAGGATTTCTTTTTTTTTTTTTATAACAATTTTTATTGTTGAAGAAAAACGTACATATATATTTGTGCATTGCGAAATCTAAAGCACATTTATACATATAATATCAGTACATACATTGCATTAGCATATATTCGATTAACCTTTTTTTCAGAGGATTTCTTAACAGTTTCACTGAAGATCCATAAGAGATAAACTTTCACAGGTTGGACTGGCGATGTATAGTATAATATTTCAGTTTTGGTACAAATGTGGTAGACTTGTGCGCCGTCAAAAAATTTGTTATTTCGGATATAATTCGGAAACTGCCATTCGGATTTTGGATGCTCCGAAATTCGGAATTTCAGGAAAATTTGTACGAATTTCGATTCGTAACGATTCGAATCGCACATGTCTAAAATGTGGTCACCCATGTATAGTGGAAGTCCCCCCCCCTGGATTTCCACTCGCCCCCACGCAATTTTCACTCGCCAATTGCGAGCGGGCGAGTGGAAATTTTGAGCCCTGGTGTAGGGGATATCTAACTGTAGAATCTGCTGCCCCAATGTACCAGTGAAAGAAACCTAGGGGGATTCAGGAATTTAGGTGAGGAGATTGTGCTCCCAGTTACTCGTGAGCGATCCTACAAAAAAACAGAAATGTGGACTTTCCCTTTAATAGCATTTACTGGAAGTCTTCCTTTAAATGTCTTTTATGAATTGTTTTTTTTTTACTCAGCTCTGTCTTCGATAATTACATTACCCAAAATGATTCCATACAGTGAAAAAATGACATTTACAGCAAACATTTAGGAAGCGTTCTGTGTGCTCATTACACCTACGCAGCTATTTTGAGAGTCATTTGCAATTAATGAATCTTTTAATGTAAAACATAAAATGATTTTATAATTATAACAACATGGCGTATGAGTTTTTGGGGAATAACAAGACTGCCTGAGCAACAATGAACAAAATTAGAAGTTATGAAGGAGGGGCGAAGCTACTCAGCATGCATTTTAATATAGAGAACATCATTTCCTGAGGTGCCAGCAGTGCTGCTGAAAAACACAAAGTATAAACATGAGTTTTTTGGTCGAGAACATAAAATGCTCCTGTGAACAAAATGGTTTGGACCCCCATCAGCCCTGAATCCTGAATATTTAGAAAGGTCACTGGGGTGGCAGAGTTTCAGTTTTAAAGAAAACTGTGCACACATGAGTGGGAAATCTGCATGCCTATTGTATGTCTTTCAGAATGTTGTTGATGAATGGGACAGAAGACTAAACCTTTTTTCCCGTACCATGGAGGAGTGGGTGATGTGCCAAAGAAACTGGCTGTATCTGGAGCAAATCTTCCTGGCATCTGACATCCAGAGGTACTGACAGTTTGCTCAGATGTGTAACAATATTTCCTGCTGGTTAATTGCTGAAGTTATGAATAGCAGGGTCTGGGCATCTCACCAGATAATAAAAGCAGAGCCCTGTTCATTATTATTTAATATTGAAGTTCAGTTGCTTTATTCACTGGCTGGAAGAGTTCCTAAAGTCCAATTGAACTTTCAGTTTAAATCAGCTATGGTGCATCAAAACCAATGGTGTCGCAAATCTTACCATTTGTTTTCTTTCTAAAGCAACAACAGCCTGATTAGAAAAGCCTTTCCCCTGCCAGCATGCTGCAGAGAAGTACCCCTGCTCTCTGTGGAAATAGAGGTCTCTCTGCGGAGGTTTGACACCCCTTATCCCCCTGTGAGTTAGACCTATAGCTCTGCAATCATCAAAGCTCATGCTTCCTGCTGATTAGATAAATATAGCATTCATTTAGCAAAGGGTGTGTCAGACCCCCTTAGATGTGATGGCAACATTAGTTGTCTTTTTTTTAGGCTTTTTTGCCTATATTTTCACCCAGTGATCCTGCTAGATCCTGATTGGCTGGGAAGCCGATTTCCCGGCCAATCAGCATCGAGCCGGCCAAACATGGGGCCGACTTCCCTGGAAATCAGGAAGCCAGGCGCCGTGTCATTACCGGCTGCTTGGCTTCCTGATTGCCTGGGAAGCCAGCTTCATGCCAGCGGAAGCACGGGTATCAGTCCGCGGTATCGGCGTGTACCAGCAACAAAGTATCGGTACTCGATACCGAAAAACTGGTGTCAGTGCATCCCCAGTGACAATGCTCACTTATTGTACAGGGGGACAGGAACAGCCTAAGGAGTCATGTCCTTAGGCTATTAACTCCTTAGTTCCTTAGTTATCCTACAGAACACTCATTCCTATACCATACTAGTGAGTTGTTATGTAGTCACTGGAAGTAATCTAGGCAGGGCTAATAATACTGATGAGTGCAGCAGAGTGTACAGAAAGTTACAAGCTCACTGGATTTCTGGCAGGATTAATGGGTTATTTTGTAGCACTTACAAAAAATATATAACCAATTTCAATTGGTTTCATTATTGTATATTTATTGTATGTTATAATTGAATATTATTATTAATATATATTGTTAGTATTAATAATATTATTATTATTGTATTAGTTTATTTAACAGATCAAAAGAGAGTAGATATGAGAAGTTCATTGTTAGGGATTACATGCATGTTAAATAAAGCTGCTGGTAGCATTCAGTACATTTTACAAAAGAACATAGACTCTGCGCTGCTTTCAGGATATAGCCGTGGCAAGAGTCATGTGGCTCCTGCTGATGTGTGTGGTCCTTGAAGCGTGAGGTCAGCAGATTGTTCAGGCATAGCCACTGACTGGCGGGCTTTGTTTGAACATCAGCACTCAGTACAGAACACATGACCAATGGCATGGCACTAGTCATGTGACTGACAGCCAGAGTGGGCCTGGAATCCCATTTTTCTGAAAATTGGAAGCTTTTATAAAAAATAATGAACTCACAAAGTAGGCAATGCAAAATACTAAAATGATTTGTTGTAATTGCCTTTAGGCCTGCTGTAATGTAATCCATGGGGACTTATACACACAGTATAGATGTTCACTGTCTCAAGTACAAGGAGACAGCTGATCTGGAAAACCTTTCATAGACGCTGATTTCAGTCTTAAACCCTTTGGTGACTGAGACAGTTGATGCAGTAGTCCTAGGGACAAGCCAATCTGCGGATGTTTTGCATTGATGTCATCTTCACACCCTTGCATGTAATTTTGTATCTTCTTTAAAGAAAATTCAGTGTGACACTTTATTGTTCTTTTATTACAAAATAATGCAATTTTTTTTTTTTCTCGGTACATCTTATACTAATATGTATATCAATACCAGTGCGGAATTCAATTGACTCTGAAGCGTGAAACATCCAAAGTATAATTTTGTTCAAAACACAGCTGATCATTCAGTTTCTTTTAGATGCCAGAGAGTTAAAGTTGTCACTGGGCAAAAATTGTGTAAGGCTAGGTTCACACCTGCACTACACCGCACGACACCCGGGACGCGTGTCCCGGGATCGCACGGTCCTGTACAATGCAGGCAGCGATTTCTGCGCGGCCCCATTGATTTCAATGGGGTGACATCCGCGCACCAATCACGAAAAAAAGGTACATGTAACTTTTTTTGCGATGCACGCCGCGTGGCAGTTTTAGTCTTGTTCGGAAGCACGGGCGCAATCGCGGCGGGAAACCGTGTGATCCGCCCGGCGCGACTGGGTGCCATTAGAAAATAATGGCACCCACAGCGTGTTTGGCTCACACTTTGGCGATTCCTGACTGCGCGGAATCATGCACGATTGCCCCGCGGTGAGGTGTCACCTAGGTGTGAACCTAGCCTGAGATGCCAGAGAGTTAACACTGATACTGAGTACAAACATTTTGATTCCTTAATAGCCAAAAATTATATAACTCCACATTGTGTGCACCAAATGCCTGTGCAAACCCTGATATTACCTTGTGCTGCACAGAACCTGTGCAGATAGCTGAGCTGGGGGAGGGAGCCTGCAGGCCCCACCTACTACAGACTGCCTGCAGAAAACCAAAGGGGGGAGTGGATGCAAGACCACTCACCCTGCACAAGGAAAGAGAGCAGCAGTGACTAGTCTATTACAGGAAGCTCCTGCACAGAGACAAAGTACAGAAGTTTTTATTTTCATGCTGGATTACTGCACAGATCTGGAAGAAATACACAAAGGGGACCAAGATTTGAGTAAGAATACTTGAAGAGTATTTGTTTAGCCTGCTGACAGTCCCTCATATCTCTCTAAATTATTACTTTTGGGGGCACTTACTTTTCTATTCTGACTATGACAACATTCTCATTATAGGCAGCTCCCAACAGAGGCCAAGCTATTTGCACAAGTGGACAGTTCCTGGAAAGAATTAATGAACCACACGAAGGATAGACTCAATGCCCTCCGAGCTGCTACTGCACCAGGGGTTCTTGAGATCCTGCAGAATAACAATGCTCATTTGGAGAAGATACAAAAATGTCTGGAGGTAGGTGGAAGGAGCAGGACAATGAACTCACTGGCATGTGTCTGCTGTTTCTCTTGCTGGTGAATCTCAGAATTCACTGTATTTCAAATTGTTACCAGTCCTGAAATCAGTCTCCCTTGCCCAATATCTGGCTGTTGTTATTCCTTTTTGTCCTAGTTACCATATCGGTCAGGTAGCTTGAATCTTGTTTCTTCTAGTTTGCAGTGTTTTTGCTTTGCCCTCCGGTGTCTGTTGAGTCTGACATTATTGATCCACATTTTGTTCTACTGTAGCTAGTATGCCCTAATGTTGGCCACAAAAGGGACCTTTCCTGAGTTGGTAACATAAGGCCATGCTACAATTCAAGCTGGAATGGATAAAAAACAGTGAGCTGAAAGACATCCCCTTCCTGGAGAAGTTGCAGGCTTAGTTTCCCTTCTGTGCTGCCCACACATGCAAAGGCCTAGCCCAGATTTAAGAGCTCCTGGCAGGCTGTACACACATGCGGACACCTTGCAGTGCCTGCTGTCACTATTGCTGCCGATGTGCAACCTATGATCAGAGAGATACAGGTAGGGCTGCAACCAACTAATCGATAATAATCAATAATGAGAATAGTTGTCAACTATTCTCATTAAGGATTAGTTGGTTGGATCCCCTAGCTCTCTCCTCCACGCTGGGAGGAGGGCACAGCAAGCAGCGGCCGGTGGCAATAGCCAGCCTGCTATTGGCTATTGCACTTTAAAATGGCCAATAGCAGGCTGGCTATTGCACCTGCCCACTTCCTGCTGTATTTACATTCAGCTGCCATCTGCGGAATCTTGCCACTTACAGCTGTCATTCCCTGGCTGAAGCTATTCAATTACCGTGTGCTTACAATACAATTATTTGTAAAAAAAAAAAATGTAAACGGTGGGAAAAATTATTTTCGGTTTCAGCCTGACAAATTCTCCTAAGACAAAAACGAGAGGGGCGCCTTCTACTAGTGCAGATACATTTTATTTTTCAATTAGCAATGAGATAAAGTCGATAAATGAATACTCACAAGAGTGGAAGATCACAAGCATTAGGCACAATGTAAAGACGAAAGACGAACTGGTACAGTGGCGTTTCCGGGGCCACTGAGTGGCGTTTTCGTTGGTCCTGACGAAGGGGGCGTGCCCCTGAAACGCATCGACACGTTGGAACACTGATCTGCACATAGGACACATCTGATAGACTGCCACTATACCAGTTCGGCTTTCGTCTTTACATTGTGCCTAATGCTTGTGATCTTCCACTCTTGTGAGTATTCATTTATCGACTTTATCTCATTGCTAATTGAAAAATAAAATGTATCTGCACTAGGAGAAGGCGCCCCTCTCGTTTTTGTCTTAGTGTCTCCAGTCTCCCCGACTGTTTTTGAGCTGCCTCCTGCATAGATGCCATCACATCCACTCTGTCGCCAAGACTATATATGACAACCTCTGGCGCTGCTTTTTTGCATTTTTCTTGTTTATTGACAAATTCTCCTGTTGGAGGTGCGTTGTAGTCCCATTCATTTCAATGGCACCCCAAATGCGCCTCCCACCTACAGTGTGATCGCCCGCGCTGGAACGGACAGTACCGCAATGGAAGTGCAAAACATTGTGCATGCAAACTTTGTTTGTTACACTGCAGTTGTGTATTTTATTTTAAATTAAGGATGGTATTTATTTAATTTTTTTAAATCCGATGAATCGAAAAAATAATCAGCCAACTAATCGATTATTAAAATAATCATTAGTTGCAGCCCTAGATACAGGAGCAGTCCCTAGTCCCTAGTAATTGCCTGGCTGACTGGCAATACTTTTTGCATCAGGTATGCAAGAAATCCAAACTCCTTTTCTGCAGAAAAATCAGCAAAGAGGTTTCGGCATGACAGCTGGGCAACCAGCATTTTCAGGAAGGGCTTAGCAGTGGTATTCGTCTCCTGATAGTTTTTCCCTTTAAAATCGTCAAAGTTTTACTAACCATGACTTAATTAAAATGCTTACAAGGTGCTTTGATAACAAAAACTTGTGTCTTTTTCTTCATGGCAGTATATACCCTATATAAGATATTAAACCATCCCTTGTACTTTGCTTATCTTGTCTAATGTATGCTGATTCTGTACTAAGTAAGAGTTCTGTAATTGTACTGGGCTTTAGTCAGCTCAGAGCGTGAGGTTTGCACAGCTTGCTTTGCCTAAATGATCACAGGATTCTATATTTAATATCTGTGATCATTGTGAATATAGGTAGTAGACCTTAAAGGGAAACTATAGCCTTTGTATATATTTCAAATATGCATATGAATGTGATTAGCCTAAAGCTTTATGTCAGGCCTAGCCCCTTGCCCCCAAGTGTTAAATGACCCCCACCCCAAGAGGTCCCCAATCTGCGATTTCGCGGGTGTGCTCAATTTTAAGGCTTGAAATGTTTGGTGTCTATTTGCCCGACGTGACCCCATCTTTAATATTTTACCAAAAAATTGGGATGATAATAAATGTTTCATATAATTTCATAGGGAAACAGTTTTGTTTTTACAAAATTTAGGGTACTTTTTTTGTTATATAGTAAAAAATAAAAACCGCAGTGGTGATTAAATACCAACAAAAGAAAGCTCTATGTGTCCCCAAAAAATTGTACAAAATTAGTTTCAGTACAGCGTTGCATGACTGAAAAATGGCCTGGCCAGGATGGGGGGTGTAACACCCCGGTCTTCAAGTGGTTAATCTTGGAGAATTGTGCCAGTAGTTGGGATTTAATGTAAATAAGGGAAGGATGTTAATGCTTTAAAAACATGTTATAATTTGTAACTATATATGTACATGGAGGAAAACATATTTGCTTGTTGCAGACTTAGCTTCCTGCTTAGTAATGATGCACCGTGACTGTGCTTCTCAATGAAAGTCTGTAGGTCAGGTCAGAACTCATGTTCTGATATAAACCCAATCACTTCCATGTGATCTAAGCTTTAAAATGTTCATGTCATTTCAATAGTTCTTTTTAATCTTTTTAAACTTGGATATGACATTCAATTGAGCAGTCTGTCCACATGCCTGCAGTCAGCCCTCCCTACACTATCTCTAGGAACTCCAAAAGCTTCATGTAATACCATTTCCTGCATGACAGAACTCAGGTGGCATGTCCTTCAGGCCCGGGCTGCTGTAGAAAGGATTGGATAGTGCTGGACACCATCCGGCCCAGAAGTACCTCAGTGATCACGGGCTGCAATGCAAACGTACGCTTTGTCTGTGTGGAGCACAAAGTATGTAGAGGAACACCACAGGCTACACATTTAATGCAAGTCAATTCCACAACCCAAAATCACTTCTGTGGTGAGACTGGAGTTGGGCTTTAACGTTTTAATGTAAACAGTTAAAAAATAAAAGCATCTTTGCTGAGCTGCATAATATTTCCTTCCATATGGCACAACAAATGGTCCGTTACTTCTTCTTGTGCCACTACATTACACTTAATCATACCAATCAACACAATTTAATTATTACTATTAACTGCAAAACTTCTGTCTTTCTAAAGGAGTTTAGTTGGAAAGCTGGCAGCATGGAGGTGCGGGGGTCCTGGATTGGGTTGCACAGGAGGTGTCCATCAGTCCCCTTGCCCTCGACGTTGCTCACCATGTTCAGTTGGTGGTTTGTGACCTGCAAGTTCTTTTTTTTAGGACTTTCTAGAAATTAAGCGGAGAGTTTTCCCAAGATTCTACTTTCTCAGCAATGACGACCTTCTGGCCATCTTGGCAGAAAGCAGGAATCCCAATGTGGTCCAGGTAAACAACCAGCAATCTAGCACACCACACTTTCTTTTCCTGCAGCACATAAAATGAAAAAGTCCTTACATGTCACACTGAACAGCCATTTAATTATTTTAAAGCTGAACTCTAGGTTGATATAAGTACAGCAGGACTAGAGTGTGAAAGGAAGAAGCAGCACGACAAGACGCCAGTCAATTCATGTATAGACAAGAAGCATGCTGATAGAGAAAACGAACTGACAGAGATGAGCTCATTCACTCTGCTGCATCTCTTTCACTGTCCAAATATCAAGACGTCACCCGCACTCCATACAGCATTTAGACCTTAACGGGAGATTGGTGCTTGAAGTGACAACACGGATGGCGCCGTGTCGGATACAGTTCATAACAGAAGTCACCAGCACTTGAGGATACATGCAAGAAGTATAGGCACTTTTTATTGGGTTGTCACATGCGTCATACAGCTGACGTTTTGGGGCCACACAGGATCCCTTCTTCTGGGCAATAGTCTATAAGTTTCCCAGAAGAAGGTGGCCCTGAAACGTCGGCTGTATGATGCATGTGACAATTCAATAAAAAAGTGCCTATACTTCTTGCACGTATCCTTGAGTGCTGGTGACTTCTGTTATGGACTCTTTCACTTTCCAGTCACAGGGTGCAGGCGGGTCCAGGACAACCTGAGCTCAGAGGAAGGGGGTTGAATGAATTTGGCTATCAGATCCAACCTGAGCTCAGAGGAAGGGGGTTGAATGAATTTGGCTATCAGATCCAACCTGAGCTCAGAGGAAGGGGGTTGAATGAATTTGTCTATCAGACCGAGGACATCTAGGAACAAAAAAACAAGCGCTACATGGATAATTTCTTGACTGGTGCCTGAATATTGCAGCAAAGCTGATTTTGTTATTTTATCTTTTCATGAACTATTCATTGTTGTTATTTGTGGCTGGAGTTCTGCTGTAAAGAAACCATTCATGATTGAGCTTAAAGTGTATCTAAAGCATCTTCCACCGGGTATATCCCCCTTAGCCCCAGTGGGGGGATTCCTATGGTTCCCACGGGGAAAACCTAGCCTACCTAGGCTGCTGGGCTGGAGATGGACAAGTGAGCCTTTCTAAATTCTTGCATGGGACCACGCGGCTGTCTCTCGCGGAGATTATCGCACTTTGTCCATGCACTGGGGTCCCGGATGCGGCCTCTTGACTCTCTCACTCCATTCGAGGGATTGTGTAACGACTCGGGACCACCCCCCAGGTCCCTCTCCCTGCTATATAAGCGCAAGACTCCCCTGGGTCTCCCTGCTATACTGCAGCAAGACTCCCCTGGGTCACTTTACTACCTGGCTGAGTGGGAGAGGGACATGGGGGTACGGTTCACGGAATCGGCCAATATCCTTAAATATACTCATTCCTCCTCCGTGGACTCCAAAGTCCAAGAAACAAATTATAAGCTACTCACCCGGTGGTACCGCGTCCCCCATGACCTGCACCGTATCTACCCTTTGGTGTCCCCACTTTGCTGGCGCAACTGTGGGATGATAGGCACTCACCTACACATATGGTGGGATTGCCCTAAAATTCAACCCTTTTGGCAAAGGCTTCAGGCCAAAACTAAAACACTCCTAGACATTGAGATGCCTTTCACACCGGCCCCCTTTCTGCTTCACTCCGTGCCTAACACTGTGACTAGATACAAATCCAGCCTTCTTCCTCATCTCCTCAATGCGGCCAAACGCTTGATCCCCCGCTACTGGAAGAAAACATCAGTTCCCACAGTGGAGGAGTGGAGCGGACAGGTATTGGGCATCCAGGTTTCCGAGGAATGGCTGGCCACAAGTAAGGACAGGTACGCTAAATACTACTCCATCTGGGCCACCTGGATCCATCGCAATCCTGTATAGAAACTTATTGTTAGGAGAGTCATATTGTTTTATTGATTTGTCTGATTACATCACCCTGATAAATTCGAGAGCGAGCTGGGAATGATTGTTTTCCGAGGCCACCTGAAGGCTCATATGATCCTCACTCTAGCTGCCCACTTGCGTTAGCGGACCAAGGGTACACTCCCTCCTTCCTCTTTGACTTTCTTTTCTAATCCCCACCTTCTCCTGCCTCCCCTCCCTCCCTTTTTTTTTTCTTCTCCTCCCTTTCTTTTTTCTTTTTTCTCCACTCCGGAAGCCACAACCTGGTAATTTTTGTATACAGCTCACTGTCTATAGGTTCTTGGTTAAACATTGCCTGCTCGCAAGGCCGATTTGGCAATTAGCTACATTGACTTCTGATGCTGTTATGTCTGTATGTCTGTTGTCCCACAACTGCCTCTTCGTGCTTCTTATTGTTTCTTATTGAAAAAATGAGAAATAAAGAATATATAAAAAAAAAAAAAGTGTATCTAAAGCAATTTTTTCAGTCTTGAAGAGAATAGTTAAAACCTAATTTTCTGCCATGTAGCCTCACCTGGTGAAGTGTTTTGAGAACATCCGGCACCTGGACATTAAATACCCCGTAAAGAGCCCCCCTGAGGTGGAGATGATTATATCTGCGGAAGGAGAGAAAATCTGCATGCCTAAGTACATGTGTTTTCATTAGTCTTTGTCATTACCAGGAACGCAGTGTAACAGACACAGTCTAAATAACATTGTATTTATGCTTTGCATAGGAATGTTCGAGTCAGGGGCCCGGTGGAGCAATGGCTGGGGAACCTGGAGACCAGCATGTTTGATGTGGTAAAAAAGTGAGTGTTGACCTATTTTTTAAGAGCGATTATCAGACATTTTCCATAATGCCCCAGCAGATGCCTGTCCAGAATCGTGGATCGTTATTTTACATTTACTTTTAGGAGCCTTTTTTTTTTTTTAAAGAAGAAATCTGGGAATTGTAAAAACTTTCCATTGCAGTAAGGCTGCCCCCTGCACTGTAAGGGTTAAGTGCTTGTTTTTCTTTAGGGGATGGAATAAGGCAGATATACTTGCCTTATCTGCGGTCCTGCTGGGCTACTAGACAAGTTAACCCTTGTATTGAGGCTTCCCCCATACTACAAGGGTTAAGTGTTTTGTCTAGGGACTAAAAATAAAGGAAGAAATACTAACCCCATCCTCGGCCCTGCCTGGCTGCTAGACCGGTCTGTGCATCATCTTCTCCCCTGGGCTCCGGCCGTCTAAGGACTGCTAACGTCATCACCTCTAATGCAGGTCCATTGACTTGCATTAGATGTGAGTACGCGGAAGGACATCTCACTGCCGAAGCGGTGTTTGCAGAGAGGTGAGTGCGCACCGCTATGGGACCAAGGATCAGGTTCATATATCTGCTTTATTCCATCCCCTAGAGAAAAACAAGCACTTGCTTTATGGGGGTAGCCCAACTGCAAGGAAACATTTTAAAATGCCTGGAGTTCTTCTATAGATATCAGCCCCCCAGTAAAGTATTAAACAGTCCAGAGGCAGTGCTGCTCCAGGCCGGTCCACCTTTATCTGCTTAAGTGGCGGGTGTTTAGTTTGCCTCTGGTAAGTATAATGCGGATAAACAGATAAAAATGCAGCTTCTCTATTCATTCAAAATAGGCATATCAGGATACATCAGGAAGGACTTATCATATGCGTTTCTCGCTAACATGCTGTAACTAAGTGCATGTTAGTGTAAAACGCGCAAGTTAAGTCCTTCCTAATGAATCCTGATATGCCTATTTTAAATAAATAAAGAAGCCACATATGTATTTTGAATTGCCTGAATCCATATATTCACATCATAAAGTATGTAAAGGTCTTAAAAGACATTATAGGAAACATGCCAGGATAACCAATCACAGCCAAGGTTGTCTTTTTTTTTTTTCATAAAATCGTGTTTATTTTGGTTCAACATTGAAAAATCAGAGACAGAAAAGAGCAGAAATATTTACATGAGTAGTGTACAAGGGGTCTGCGTGCGGCAGCAGGTATGCGAGGAGAACATATTCAGTCTATATACACATCCTCTCTAACAATGTGGGGTACTAAGGAGGGTTCAGCTTTCACATTGGGTGTATTGTGCGTTCTCCTTCTTACAGGACATCTCCCAGCTGCTGTGAGAGATCTTCAGGATCCAGAGAGACGATGGCGGATCAGACTGGAAGGAGATCTTCTCTATCTGT
Source organism: Nanorana parkeri (assembly GCF_000935625.1). NCBI lineage: Eukaryota > Metazoa > Chordata > Amphibia > Anura > Dicroglossidae > Nanorana > Nanorana parkeri. The sequence continues at coordinate 595,018 of NW_017306508.1, read as the reverse complement.
CTGTTCTGTACAGCAGTGCTGGGGCTGTTGTCCTCCTGTAAGATTTTCAATGGTTGCACTGTTCTCCTGCCGGGAATAGAGCCACTTGCTGCACTGGTTTTTCAGGCTAGCTTCTCACCTATATGTTACAGAATGTTCAGCTCATATACCCATTGCATTACACTGTCATTCATTTGGAATAGAGCCCCAACATACTGTATATTTACAGAAGATGGTAATGCAGCTGCACTACGGTGCACTGCAACACGTATGTTGCAGGTTTTTTGAGGTGCGCTGCTAGCTTACTTTAAAGAAGAAGTCCTGGCAGAAATGATCCAAACCTCAGACCCGGCTGGCTGTTGCCTGCAACCTTTCTCCTACTCTGCTCCGGCCATGGAATATCCCTTGGCATCCTCGTGTCCAATATATTGTATTAGATGTGATGCCTCAACCTGCCTCCAAACTGAAAGTGCCCATACAACATGTGCCTGTAAAGAAGAAGAAAATTAATATTTATCTTTACTGCCTCTTGCATCGCTTAAAGCCAGTCGGTTTAATAGAAATAGCCGGCTAAAGTAGTGACATAAGGGTCAGCGGGGGGAACCAATTAGCATTGTGGGGGAACAGAAGATCGACACTGCCAATGATTTTTCTTCTGCAAATTTCTTCATCTAAATCTGAGAACTTATACATCATACAAAATTACCAGTGATACCTGTTTTTATTACTAATCATTACAGTCCTGTTTTCTTGCAGACTGGTCAGGGCTGGAGTACAGGATTGGGGAAGGTCTGTCTTTAAGGAATGGATGCTCAACCACCCAGGGCAGGTTGTCCTTGTTGTGGTAGGTACAGTTAACATGAACTGTTGCCCATGATGTTATTTTTTAGACAGGAGTAACAAAAACAAAACAGTTTTAAATCAATGAATAGCATTGCCTATAGGGTTTGTATTTAAAGGCATAGGAGCGTTACTAAGAATGTGCAGAACCTTTGCTAGGGTTGCGTTCTTCAACTAAACCCCCAGGTAGCTTGTTCTCACAGCTGTTTAGTAAGAAAACTGACAGACCTCCGTGACAGGTTGAAGTACGTCCTTTGGGATGGCAAAGCTGTATAGGAAATATTACAATAAGCTATCACACAATAAACTACTATCACTTCTCTGTGGTCCTTGGTCATAATTGCTGATAGATAGATAGATAGATAGATAGATAGATAGATAGATAGATAGATAGATAGCAATGAGATCCTCCACACACTTGTATGCTGAGGGCTGACCACGGGACCTGAAGGGCCTGATTTGATAAATACATCAATTTGTCCTAAAGTGTGAGGGGGCACGTAAGGGGTGCAGTACTTTATCATTTCAGTTACCCTCTAAAGTGGAGAGGGATTAGAACATCTGTCAGGTTTCTATTGTTGTCTGTGTCCCCGTTAGGGAGGTTCACTCTATTTCTCCTGGTGACCATGATCAGTGAAAGTAAAAGAAAATCCCAAATTTTAGGTTGTCATCAGAACAGGAATAGATGGGAAATCTTCCAATGGGAACACTAGTTCTAGTGACCCTGCTCACTGACAGGGTCTTCCCTCATTTTGTAGGGATTTTCTTTTACTTACTGTTGTGGCTATTAGACACGAAGTGAAGGGTAATCTCCCCCAGTGGGATACAGATGGCAAAAAAAAGCTGACATGGGTTATAACTTGAGGTGCACCGAAATGGAAATTTCAAAACCAAACGAAACCGAAATAAAAAAATTGTCAGGCCGAAACCAAAAATGTTTTTTATTTTAATTGTTTAAAAAATTATAAATATTGTAATTTATAAACTTTTAATTTTTTTTATTTTTAAATTCATTTTTTATTAAATATTTTTATTTTTTACTTTACTTTTAGGGGCTTCTGGGAAATATTAGGGGTCTAAACAGACCCCTGATATTTCCCTTTTAAAATAGAAAAAGAGATTGAGAACACAGAGTCCTTCATCTATTTTTCTGTGTCCCCTGTTATCAATGAACAGGAATCCTCTATGAGTGTTCCTGTTCATTCATAACTTGAGAACATTGTGTGTTTACTGTAACTACAACTATGAATGAACAGGAAGTGATGTAGATCACGTCCCATTCATTCATAATTGAGGATATAGTAACCAGACCATGGCCTCAATTATCTACACTCAGCGATCACTGATTACCGCTCTCCTTCCTGACAGCTGTCACAGGAGGCTGAGCGAGCGGTGCAGGGAGGAGAGCTCGGCCTCCTGTGACAGTGCGGGCAGTCTCCGCCCACACACCGCTCTACCGGACTGTGAAAGGAGGCTGAGCGCTGTGGGAGGAGAGATGCCGGCCTCTCACAGCGCCCTCCTCATGCAGCGCTCGGCCGGCTGTCACACTTTCCCTCCTCCCCGCTGGCACACAGAGCAGCGCCCAGCGGGGAGGAAAGAAAGCAGGGATGCGCGATGTATCGGCACAAAAATTGCACTTTCGGCATTTAGCCAAAAGTGCCATTTTCGGCCGATATGTTTCGGTGGCCGATATATCGGTGCATCCCTAGTTATAACCTTGCCTTACTCTATTCAAAATGTAAAAAATGGTTTCAACTGTATACAGTTTGACATGATACAAGATTGGATTGTTCTGGCAGGAATGCCAGAAGTCCACATTCAGATGCAGCCACTGTACCCATTCAAGTACATGAGAAGGTGATAGCAGCTGCATCTGCCAGCATATAATCAAACATGGTCCGCATGTAATCGTGCATGATTATATGAAGATTGCTGCTGTCATCCTGTCATTAACTTCAAGGGGTACAGTGTTTGTATCTGCTGTAGGAATCCATAACTTCTTGACACAGGAATCGCAGAATGTGGCATGTGTCCCCATGTGAACGAGGTCTTAACAGAACATGCTAAAGATAGATTGATTACTATGCACAACTGCTCCAGATTCTGTTTGCTCCAGTTTTAGTAAATTCGCCCATTATATAGTGTTTTTGCTAAGGCTAAATTTTTTCTTATTTTAGAGCCAAATAATGTTCAGTAAGGATTGTATGAGAAGTTTTTCTGCCCCGGAGCCAGAGAAGGAGCTAAAGATCGTCCTGTCTAATCTAATAAATCAGCTTGGTGAACTGGCTGAAATGGCTCTGGATATTCCCCTCCCTCACCAGAAAACCACTCTGGAAGCCTTATTGACCATCTACGTACATTGTAGAGATGTTCTGACTGAACTGATAAAGAACAGAGTGTTCTTCCCAGAAGACTTTGAATGGACAAGGTATGTTAACTAGACCTTGGTTGGTCAGCAGCATGGATAAGTGGTTAGCACTCTTGGCCTGGATTTGTGTTCTACTAAGGACTGTGTGGAGTTTTTATGTTCTCCCTGTGTATCCATCAGTTTCCTCCAGTAATTCAGAGACATACAGGTAGATTAATTGGCTTCTTCCCAATCTGGTCAAAGTGTATGGTTGTGTTGTGGGCATTACACTGTAAGTGGGGGTGGATGTGAATGGTTCAGAATTCTCTATAAAATCTTCTGGGAAAATGGTCAGTGCTTTACACATTAATAAAATCAATTTATAGGGCTGTGAAATCACACTTTAAGACCTTTGTGATCAAGGACAGGCTGCCCATCGATGTGATGATCATCAATGTAAATGTTGCAGATGAAAGCTTAACTCCAAGCAATGACACAATTACATAGTTGCAGTATATACCCTATATTACCAAACGTATTGGGACACCTTTACACGCACATGAACTTTAATGGCACCCCAGTCTTAGTCTGTAGTGTTCAATATTGAGTTGGCCCGCCCTTTGCTGCTATAACAGCTTCAACTCTTCTGGGAAGGCTGTCCACAAGGTTTAGGAGTGTGTCTATGGGAATGTTTGACCATTCTTCCAGAAGTGCATTTGTGAGGTCAGGTACTGATGTTGGAGGAGAAGGCCGGGCTCGCAGTCTCCACTCTAATTCATCCCAAAGGTGTTCTGTCGGGTTGAGGTCAGGACTCTGTGCAGGCCAGTCAAGTTCCTCCACCCCAAACTCGCTCACCCATGTCTTTATGGACCTTGCTTTGTGCACTGGTGCGCAGTCAATTTGGAACAGGAAGGGGCCATCCCCAAACTGTTCCCACAAAGGTGGGAGCATGCAATTGTCCAAAATGTCTTGGTATGCTGATGCCTTAAGAGTTCCCTTCACTGGAACTGAGGGGCCAAGCCCAACCCCTGAAACACAACCCCACACCATAATCCCCCCTCCACCAAACTTTACACTTGGTACAATGCAGTCAGGCAAGTACCGTTCTCTTGGCAACCGCAAACCCAGACACGTCCATCGGATTGCCACACAGGGAAGCTTGATTAGTCACTCCAGAGAACACGTCTCCACTTCTTTAGAGTCCAGTGGCAGCGTGCTTTACACCACTGCATCCGACGCTGCGCATTGCACTTGGTGATGTAAGGCTTGGATGCAGCTGCTCGGCCATGGAAACCCATTCCATGAAGCTCTCTACGCACTGTTGTTGTGCCAATCTGAAGGCCACATGAAGTTTGGAGGTCTGTAGCTATTGATTCTGCAGACAGTTGGCGACTTCTGCGCACTGTTCGCTTCAGCATGCACTCACAATGCTCTGTCATTTTATGTGGCCTACCACTTCGTGGCTGAGTTGCTGTTGTTCCCAGTTGTTTCCACTTTGTTATAATACCACTAACAGTTGACCGTGGAATATTTAGTAGCAAGGACATTTCACAGAACACCGGAATCCAATGCTTTGGAGGGGTGTCCCAATACTTTTGGTAATATAGTGTATATGTATATCATCCTGTCCATGTGCACCTTATGTTACGTATAAAATTAACTAATTGGTTGCCATTTCTATTTTGCTTGTATTTATGCAGATATACACTAGGGGTCTTCAGCTGCCATTGAGTTATGCTGGGCTCCTGGTGTGTTTTTGCACCTTAAGGGACTGTTCAAATCCAATGCATTCAGGTTGTGTTGCCATTTTCCCCAGTGCAGCCCAACCCAAGACAAGGCAGTCTGCCTTGTCACGGGTGGGCACAGGACAGCATGCAGTACTTTTTTTAAGTGCACCATAGTGAGACATGGTACAAAAAAACCAGTGCAATGTGGCTCGATCAAACATATTGTCACTGTCTAGACACATGCACGCTAGCAGTCATGCGGTTAAGTGTGGCTGCTGGTGGGAACTAGCCCTTAAGTCGGGATGGCCTGCCATGCAGCCATACCTTAATTTATTCATTGCTATATTTGTCCCAAGGTGGGAGCTTTAGTAAGCTGGAGTTAGGAACAGCTCTTTATGGAGGGTTGTGACACAGCAATGTGGTTTTACATATATTTTCGAATTAATGCAATAAAAACCTCTGTCTGTTCTTAATGCAAATTGTTAAATCTGAACTCTGGGATTGCAAACAAAACTACAATTGCGATGGGGGCCATCCACACTGTAAGGGGAACATGCTCATTAAGTCTAGGGGTAGAGGAAAAAGGTGTAACACTTACTTTATTCATCCTTCTAGTGCAGGCTCCAGCACTCTCCTCTTCTCTCTGACACTCTGGGTTGTGGGGGGGCCCTTCCCATCCTCACATATAGTGCAGGACTACTCATCCTGCACTATTCTTAATGAAGTCAGTGTGCAGCCACTGGCTGGAGTGACTTAGCTGAGAGACTTCAGAGGAGAGGTCTCGCAGTGCCAAGAAAGCCTGCTGAAATGAGAAATAAGATACAAAATGCACATTGATCCTCTACCCCTAGACATAATGAGCATTTAAACCTTGCATTGCAAGGGCCACTGCAAGTGTAGCTTTTTTGTGCATGGATTGGGGCTTTAAAGTAGTACAGACCTTTTGTTTGCAGACTAGCTGGTAAGTGTGCTGGGGTACTTTTGTATTGTACTATTATGTGAATTTTTTTACCTGCCAAAAAAATGTGTAATTCTTCACAACCATCCAGACACCCTTGCCAGACAACACAACCTAGTTAGTTACCTGACTTTTCTCCACTGCTAGTAATTAATACAGCTTGGTCACTGAGCCGCCTCAGCCTGCTGATTGACAGAAGTTCACTTATGATGTCATCCCTGAGTTCGCTTCTCTTGTAAGCAATCTTTCAGTGTTAGACTGACAGCACTGTGCCCTGCAGTAGAGGTTGAGCGGCTCACAGTACCGATTCTTATGGAACTAGCAGTCAGGAGTGCGATGGGTTCATGGACGTTTGGCTCACAGTACTGCCCCTTCCTTGTCAAGTCTGAATCCTGCTGTGTAGGTATAACAGGAGACAGATTAAGGCACAATTTAAAGGTACTTTTTACAGATTTATAATGAATATAGAACTGAATTAAACGGGGCTCTTTTAAATCTGCCTAATTTTTTGTATGAAGGCCTTTTGTATCTGCTTTATGATATGCAGGGCAGAACATAGGGCAGTGAGGACATTTAACAGAGGTGGGAGCATACTGGAGAAAGACTAAACCCCAGTAAGGATTTCTATATGTTTTGATACATATCACTTGCTATAACCTCTGTTTGATTTCAGGCAGCTGCGCTATGAGTGGAATGACCAGAATAGCTCATGCTATGTAGTGCAGGGCAGTGCCTCCTTTATCTATGGTTATGAGTACTTGGGCTGCTCTTCCCGTCTTGTTATAACACCTCTTACCGACCGATGTTGGTTGACACTAACCGGAGCTCTGGACTTACATCTTGGGGGATCCCCAGCAGGGCCAGCTGGGACCGGAAAAACAGAAACCGTCAAGGATCTGGCCAAAGTAAGTCACTCTATGAAACAGGCAACATTTCTTTGTAAGTCTTCCTGCCGACAAGGAATACTCATTATTAATATATTATTGTATTTCTAAACAGGCTTTAGGCAAGCAGTGTGTGGTGTTTAATTGTTCCGAAGGCCTGGACTACAAGGTACGTTGATTAAAGCCAACCTGAATAGCTTGACAGTTCAAAGGCAATGGTAATTACTTTAATACCCCAGAACCATTTTAGTTTCCCTTTAAGAACATGTAATGAAGGAGAGTACAATGGTGGAGCTAACCAAGTCCAGGAAAGGGTTAGTGTTGGTAATTTTACAAGGTTTGAAAACACCTTGACAATAAATTAAATTGCCCATTAGGCTTACAGTGCAAATATGTATATGATTATTAATGGGCCTCTAAGTGAATGTTCTACTGACTAGATGTTTTTCAACATGTCAAGCCTTTTTTTTTTTTTTTAATTGGTCACAGGGGCCATATGCATTGTCGGATACAAGGGCTGGGGGTGGGAAGGCTTGAATTGCAAGGGTTCAAATCAAGCAGTCTAGTGCAGTCTTTTTCAACTTAATACTTTGCGGGAAGCCTTTAAATAATTTTTAGGTCCAAGGGAACACCTGCTTAAAATAATTATATCTACAGCTTAGGATACATTTGAGTGATACTGTAAGTTTCAACTATACTTAAAAATAAAATAATAAAGAATGTGGTGTACCTAGCATATGTGATGCCCAAAGGGGATTGTTTTTAACACCCCTCAGCTCTATATGACAATCATTTTCAATAAAAATAACAATAGCAAGAAAAGACACACAGATGGTGAAAACTGTAACATCTCCCCCCTCATTGGTGATTATTGTAAGGCTCTCTTACATTGGTGGTCAATGGAGAAGAGCACTCGTACATTGATAGTCAGATGAGAAGGACCCCCTTTAGTTGGTGGTCAGTGGGAAAAGGGCCTCTTTATGTTGGTGATCAGTGGGAACATGATCCCCCATACATGAATAGTCCCCCCTTCAGGGCTCCCTTAAATTGGTGGTCAGTTTACATATTTACATAGTTACATAGTATTTGAGGTTGAATAAAGACATTAGTCCATCAAGTCCAACCTATAGGATCTCATTCCTAGGAGTACTACTTGTACCCCTGTATATTACGGTCCCTTAAGAAATCGGCCAAAAGTTTCTTGAACAATTCCACATTCTTTGCTGAAATCACCGCCTGTGGCAGTGAGTTCCAGACCTTGACCGCTCTAACTGTGAAGAACCCCCTTCGCCCCTTGTGCTGGAACTTCTTTTCCACCAATTTTAGGTGATGGGCTCTAGTTTTTTTAATGGAGTTAATTTTAAACAGTTTATCGCTAATGTTGCTGTCACCATTGAACATTTTGTACATGGAAATCATATCCCCCCTTAATCTCCTCACCTCCAATGTGAACATGTTTAAATTTAGTAGCCTCGTAGTAGCCTAGTTTGAGAGGGGCCTTCTTATATTGGTGGTCAGTGTGTGAGAAAGACCCCTTACTTTGGTAGCCAGGGTAGTGCCCCTTTCAGTGGAAAAGTTCCCTCTTACATTGGTGGTAAGTGGGAGAAGGGCCCTCTTACATTGGTGGTCAGTGTAGAGCCCTTTTACATTGGTGGTCAGAAAGAATGACCCTTTTACAGACATTTACAAATATAATTAGTGTTAGTGGTTAATAACCTGAGAGAAAAAGAAGTGTCTCCACTGGTCCCATACCGCTGCCTCTACAGAGCTATATACATCCTGGAATTATGTAGACACCATCAGTCGGGTGGGAGATCAATTTGCCATTTGCCACTTTAACCTTCTGGAGTTTATTTAGCTTTACTTTCATAATTTACTGCAGTTTGTAGTTTTAGGCTGAGACATTTTTATCTGATGAATAAGCTAAGTGTTTAAAATTTGCAAAGCCCTTTTCTTTAAATGTTGTAATATACATATTAATATAGCTGAATAGCTAATATTTACTTATACTCTGTATACTCTGTACTAGATGATGGGAAAATTCTTCTCAGGAATGGCTCAGTCTGGATCCTGGTGTTGTTTTGATGAGTTTAACCGTATTGACGTGGAGGTTCTGTCCGTGATTGCCTCACAGGTTCATGCCATCAAAATGGCAAAGGACAGTCAAGCCATAAGGTTAGCAATCCATACATAGTACTTTGTCACAGACCTGAATTAAAGGGTTTATAAAAACTGAATATATTAGATACCCCTGCATCTAGTGTAAATATTGATTAATGACTTGACGGCTTAGGTGAAGCTAGGAGTATTTACCACCAGTGATACTTATCCTTTAAATTCTAAGGGATATAAAAGAAAGCTAATGTACATACTGTAGAAAAAAGGTTTATATAGTATAGCAGATATTTACAGTGCATACGTTTCTGTACATTGGGTATAGCTTCTCTGGCAAGTGGATTTAAACCTGCTTAACGCTATAGATTATCCTTGCCAAATCAGCAACATTGACGGCTCAATCAGTATTTTGCTGCAGGGACAGGAGGTTGGGACATTTTCTCCTGTCAAGGCTGCAGGGATCCAATCTCATACATTGGGCACCTTACCCATAGCACCCAATGTGTTTATAGATGAAAACCTCCCAGGTGTGGTTGGTGGAGGGACTGAGCCTTTGTAGAAGGCTTTACCTATAAACAAATTTAAAGAGGATAAGTGGGAGGAGAGACCCCAGAAAGAGCATTTCCTGTACTCCTTACATCCATATAGTGGCAGTAATGAGCTGCGAATTACGTTTGCACAGCGCATTGCAAATATAGAAGACAGGTGTATGGAGAGACCCCGGAAAGACCATTTCCTGTGTTCCTCATCTCCATCTAGTGGCAGTAATGTGCTGCAAACGTTAGGAATGCGTCATAAATTATTTTAAGTGTGTTAGACTTTAGAGGGAGATACTTTTGTCAACCAAGTCTATTCAGTTACAACCGTGAAAGTGAACCTGTGCTCCATTTTAAGAAAGAGGAAATTTAAAAATAAACCCTTGCAGTGGGGCTGTCCCTGCACTGCAAGGGTTAATTGCTTGGGTGCAAATAAAGAAAATACACTCACCTGACCCTAAGTCTTGTGGTGGTGAGCAGGGCTGGATTTGCTCTCTCTGCCCCAAGGCCAGGTTCCTCAATGCGCCCCCCTACCCTCCAACTCTCCCCCCGCCCCCCACATGGAGAATAGCAGACCAGCAGGCTGCATATACGTGATCTCAGCGACATCACCGGGATCACTTGTACAAAACAAGTGGCGGCTTCCACGCTGAACATTTAGCTCTGCTTGCCCAAAGCAGGACGAAATGTAGAAAACAACTACCCACCCAGCGCCTGGAACTGCATGTCCTGGGCATAGGGAGATAGGAATTCCACACCCCATATAGAACAATGTTTAGTTTCACTATGATTATTTAAACCATTATTTCTGATCCCCTCTGAAGTCAATTGAATAGTAATCAAATAGTCAAACTCAATCTGTTTTTTTCACCAGAAAAAAAACACTGCAACACGGAAAACAACATTTGATTGGTGTCCTCCCTGCTAACATTAATCTTAGTTGTGAAGTTAATGACCGAATTTTCCCTCATAAATGGACTTAAATATTTTGTATAGAAGTCTTACGCTTGAGCAATGAATTAGTGATGAATCCCTGTACTTCTATTTCTGTGGATTAAAAAGTTCTTGTATTTTCGGTAGGTTTGTGTTTGAAGGAAGAGAGATCCGTCTGAATATGTCGTGTGGAATTTTCATCACTATGAATCCGGGGTAGGTGCAAAGCCGACACCATTTCCTGACACAGGGAATAGCAACTGTTCCTCCCGATAAATTATACATATAGGTAGAACATTCAGAATTAACGAGTAGTGGGACTACCCTCCCCAGATAATGAGAAGTATTTTTCTTTTTGGCTACCTAATTGGCTTCCCCATTCATATCACATGTCTGAATCAAAACAGGGCTTGTGGCTGGTGTGTTTTTAATAGAATGGTGTGCATAGTACATAGAGTGCCTCTATGGGGTGGTGGAACCTGGTACTATTTTAAGATGATCAGTTCCTTCCCAGTGGGATTATGTATTGGAATGTACAGAAGTTCTCAGTAGAGGCTGATTTTATGTGCAGAGTTTTATACAGTACATTTCAAGTTTTATTCTGTATTGAAGACCTTGAAGACTCATTCAGCAAGTACAGCAGCCAACCAAAAATTATCTTGTACAGAGCTAACTGTAGGACACATTTGGTTGCTATAAGTTTTCAGTGGTTGCATTTTGTGTTGCGTTAAAGCAGAACTATGGTCAAGCAAGAAAACATTTTTAAAAATCACATATCTGATGCAGTCTGTCAACCATATCAACACGGCATTTATTGTTTATATGATTTTTCCAAGTAGTACCGTATGGTCTTATCCTGTCAGTACATCTGTTAATTTTTAGTGTCCTTCAGAAGGGTGACAACGCTGTTCGGTCTGGAGTAAAATTGCACAGCAGCGTTAATATAATTATGCAGCAGTCTACATATGGATATGCCCCAAGCCCTTATCTGTATTTCAGGTGCAGCAGGATGTCTACACACAGTATTGCCTGGTCTTGTCTATGTCTTAAAGCCCAACTCCAGGTATTTCTTCTTAATGTTCCCCAGAGGGATAAATGACAAACAGCAGCTTTGGCTGCAATACTCACCTCCATTATGTTGCTGTCCCCACAGTACCTCTACTCTCTAAAAGATTTCCTGAGTCTTCCGGGTAAAATGACTCCCAGGGTTATTCAACTTGGTCATTTAACCTGCAAGACTTAGAAGATACTGTGAATGCAGGGTGTCATGGACCCACCTTGAGGCTCTAACTCTCCAGACATTCTAACTCTGTACCTTCAGATGCTCTAACCCTTCCTTGCTGCACTAAAATGTGCTTTTATCTGTACCTCGATCAGAGAGATTCATCACCATCACTTTCTATCCTGACAGGGAATAAGGGGATACTTCCCCAATAAGCAGTAGAAAGGCATCATGGCACACTCACAAGTCAGCATGTAAAAAAACTTGTCTCACCACTAAGGTCAATAACAGAGGTTTGGATACACGTCTTCTGCAGAAAATGTGAAAGCCGGACAGCCGCCCCAAGGCACCTCTTATAGTGCGGTCCTAACTCTAAACTATGAGAGTCTCCATCTTGGAGCACATGGGGGGAGAAGATTTCAAATTGGGTGCAGGTTTGTCAGGAGGAAGCCCAACCTCCTTAAAGGCACAGGAACTCCCCCTCCCCCCCTCCACTCTACAAAAAATGTAGTATGTTCTAGCTGGAGTTGGGCTTCAACACTACTTGATAAAATTATGTATATTAGGTTCCTCATGTTCACATATATATCTTAAAACTGTAAAAAAAATATTGGTTTGAAGCAACTGTTTGGTGTTTATTGCTGTGAACAAATAAACTAGGTTGTCCTTCAGACCCCTTCTTATGGAACGCTCCATCCTTTTTTTTCAGATATAAAGGCAGAGTGGAGCTTCCAGACAACTTGAAATCTCTCTTCCGGCCTGTCTCCATGATGGTCCCAGACTACCAGCTCATCGCAGAGATTATGCTTTTTTCCGAGGGCTTCAAAGCAGCAAAACCTCTCTCAGGGAAGCTAGTGAATCTGTACCAGCTGGCCAGCAAGCAGCTTTCCCAGCAGGTGTGTACCTCCTCATGTTTATTTTCTGTAAACATGGTCAGACTTGTCCATCCGACATAAAATGCATAAATGGCAATTGACCTATAGAGGATTTCTGCAGCCATGGTGGAACTTATGTTTAAATCGGAACTCTAAGAGACAGAAAATTACGCTTGCAGTTGGGCTTCCCCCATACTGCAATGGTCAAATTTTCATTTTGTCTAGGGGGAGCAGAAAAACAACTATACTTGCCTTATTTATCACTCCTGGAGGCTTCCTTCCAGCTGCACGGCCGGTCCCCTGAAGTCATTTCTCTTCACTGCCCCAGCAGTCTCTGACACTCAAACGTCATCAAATACACTGCCGGACCAGCAGTTCTGCATTTTAAGGATGTGGAGGGCACACCCACATCCAAGAGCCTTGGAGGAGGAGAGAGTGTTGTCTACCAGGGAAGCAAGGGATAAGATTGCCTGCTCTGTTCTCCCCAGATGAATGAGCATTTGACTCTTGCAGTACTACACTGCAAGGGTAATTTTTTCCCGGAGATCAGCCTTAAATAAGCCTAGGGTGAAGATGAAAGAGGAATTGGGGTGCTATGGACAAAACACACCTTCCTTTCATACCTTTGTTAAAGCTGACCTGTCCTTAAAGGAGAACTATGGGGTTAAGGCTTTTCCCCATAGTTCTCAGGGTAACGGGAGGACACAATCTAGCGTCCTCCCGTCACCCTAGGCTCAGTATACCGCGAGCTATAGCTCGCGGTATACTGAGACGCCCAGTATACCGCAAGCTGCTGCTCACGGTATACTGAGGCGCCGCAGCTGAAGCGGATCCCGACAATTATGCCGGGATCCGCCCAGCTGCGTGACTGACAGCTGGCTCTGCCTATCTAGAGGCAGAGCCAGCTGTACCCGCCCCCTCCCTTGTCCGTTCCGCCATTCAGCGCTGGCAGATTGGAGCGGGGAGGGGGGAATCCAGCCCCTCCCCTGTCATGGCAGAGAGCCGCGACAGGATCGAGAGGTGAGCAAACACCAGTATGTGTTCGCTCACCTCCCAATCTACTGAGCCGACCTGTGACAGTCTCCTTTAAAATCAAAGTTTTGGATTTATAGTATTCATTTGTAAGTGTAATATTCCCAATCAATTAAATGTAAAACGTGTGATAATGCCTAGGAACCCTCTTTGTTTATAGCTTTGTAGAAGCCTATGAGGTTATTTTCCACTCACTTCTGCCTTGGATTATCCTCATGGAGTCATCAGGGCTCAAGGTCTCGGAACATGAATATCTGCTCTGTGCTAGCTCCTCCACTAATATGGTGTGTCTTGCTGTTATAGAGCACTATGTAATGGATGACAAAGTGGCCCTAAGTAAAGACCATTTGTAGAATGCCTACTATACGCTTCTTAACTGACATGTCGCTCACTGTTTAAAGAATAAAATTATCTGACTCTAGGCCACTTTACGAAGGTAAAATATGGGTGTCATCACTGAGTATAAGTGATCAATGTGTGTGCTATTTAAACCCTTTGGAAGCTGTAGCCACAAGGACTAGTGTACCATGCCTCTTGGATCACACTTGTCACATGTTATTCTGGGACTCCAGTAACAGTTTTTTAGAATCTTCTAATCTTGGAATTCTGACTATTTAGTAAGGCTGACATTGTTGTGAATGATGTAGGCAAGATTTTCTCAGTGGGAAGAGGCAAAATACAGCCTCCTCACACAGAAAATTTTCAAAAAGTTGCTAAACTGCATGCAAGAGTTCTGTATAGGTTCTCATTTTTTTTTTTCCTAGTCATGGTATACTATAGCTAGTAGTTATAGTATAGCTAGCTTGATAGTTACATTTAAATGGACTTTACGTGTAATGATGAAGATGGTTCACCATTTATCTAAGTGACTTCCTCTGTTCTAATGAGTGTCAGGAACCCCTGTATTTTTTTCCACACGATTAAGTCAGTCACCTTAAAGTGACACTAAACTCAGGAGTTAAATCTTAAAAATGCATTCAAGTACCTTAATTATTTGCAGAAATGTAGCTTATCTGTGTATCACTGTAGATCCTCAAATCATGTCTGAATTGGTGCTGACTCTGTTTTTCCTGCCGGCGGGTGGCTACTTCTGTTCCCCATGGTCCCTGTGTGTGTTGTATAGTAGCCACCGCTCCAAGCTCACTCCCATGATGCACTACGATCTCAATACAAATTAGTAAACTAAATCTGTGACTGTAGTACATCAAGGGAGCGAGCTTGGAGCGGTGACTACTTTACGACACACACAGGGAGCGTGGGGAACAAAAGTAGCCCCCCACCAGAAGGAAGGACAGTGTCAGCACCAATTCAGAGATGATTTGAGGATCTACAGCCGAGTGATACACATCTGTTAGCAGATCTTAGTTAATCGCAGAGACTGTAGGACACATTATATATTAATGCAGGTCTGATGCTGGAGGCCAATATGCAGACACAAATCACTCCTTTCTTTATATTAGGTAGATGCGTAATACTTGTACTCTGTTATTTAAAAAATACAAATAACATACGTCTTGTTTTCTAGAATCACTATGATTTTGGGATGAGAGCCATCAAGACAGTTCTAGTTGTGGCCGGTCAGAAAAAACACGACTTGGAGACCAGGTGGGAATAGAAACAAAATATAATCATTGTACATTGAGCTTTATTTGAACTGGACCTGTCATTCTTGTGTAATTAATAGCTTATAACCATTAAGTATACATCTTGGCTTAATCTAATGTCTACAAAACATACATACTTCATTATCTTTTACTACTGTGATACAGATTGGAGTCCAGCATTGTGAATATTTCAACAGACAGAAATGTGTCAGGGGGGAGTGAAGCAGAGCTGCAAAAAGATCTATACTTGCAATGAGAGAAACTGTTGGCTTTTGCTGTTCTTCTGTTTAGAATCCAAATCGATGAAAATCATTCTTTCGTTGAACAAAGTCGCCAGACCTCACTATTTAATCAGTTCTGGAGTTGGACATGTGATGTACATCCAAAAAATATCATTAAAGTAGACAGGGCATACATTGCATCATTAAAGTAGACAGGGCATACACACGGCTGTCCGTGCACCCCCCCCCCACTCCGTAGCCATCTCCTGACTACACTTGTCAGACTTACTCTCTATCATAGGCCAGAATACAATGTAGCAACATTATTGTTACATTCTATTTTTTCTGTTTAATACATATGCAGATCTGCATCCCCTCCTTACCTCTTTAGCTATTATGTTTCTGCTGACTTTCTTATTCCCATTTTTGTAACCATTAATATTCAAAAAAAAAATTACAATTTTTATTTGTTTTGTTTGTTTATTAATTTTTTGGGCCTTTGTCAATGGCCTTTGAGCATATGTCAATGACATCAGTTTGAGACACTGCTGAGATCACTCAACATTCATTGACAGGTGCATTTGACCAGTGACCTCCTTGTAACCTGCATCTGACCTGCTTGAGGCTGGGTTCACACCATTTTCCAGACCAGATCTGGACGAGATCTGGAACATAGTGCATTGCATTTTTGCCAAGATTGGAATTACATTTTTTTGCTTAAAATGGTCTTACAGGTGCGTTCCATGTATTTTTAATGCATTTTTTATGCATTTTGATGCATTCCAGACCAGACAAAATAGGACGAGCAGTATTTTTCTGGTCTGGCCCGGAACGGACTGCGCTGGTGGGAACAGATTCCAGAAATAGCATATGGATACACTGGGATGCATTTTGGGTCCCGAAACAGTCTAGCCTGGAGGCAATCTGGATGTGGTGTGAATGGGTCCTGAAGCAGGTTTTGTATTCCCAAACACTTGTATGGGAATTAGAAACTTGCTTGAAGCAAACAAATGCCGATTGACAATGGACCTAAAAAATGGGCAACATTTTTTAAAAATTGTCTTAACTTCACCTGTAAATAACTGCAATACTTTATACCTTAATCAAAGTTTTGGTGTCATTAAGAACAGGTAAACAGGACACATTATAGAATAAAATGTATACTTTTTAATTTACTGCAAAATTAATTTAAAAAAAAAAACTAACACTAGTTAAGTTAGACAAGTTGAGTTTCTTTAGTTTTGTTACTTTTTTGCTTATGGATTGCATAGAAAAAAATAATTTTTGCAACATGATATTCCAAAAGGAAATCCTTGTTTGTTGCACAAAAACAACAAATATATTACTTTATTATCTTAAGTAATGACAAAACATAATGAATACAGGTTTTCCCAAAGTTTTCCAAATTCTGAGCAGCACAGGATTAGTAGCAAGCAGACACTTCTGGGTTTGTCAGATCCCTGTCTGTGCTGACCCCAGTTGCTGCTGCCAGCTCTGTTGTGTGTGCACTCCAGCTATCAGCCTCACTGCTGCCATATCACAATGCGATGCTGCCCTTGGAGTTTCATCCAGGGAGAGCAGAAGCTTTGAAGGGGAGAAAAGAAAAAGAGAAAGACAGGAGAAAGAAATGGAATAGAAATGAATCAAAATAGAGTCTGAGGCCTATTGAGCATGCAAGCATATTCTCTGAATTTTTGGCTGTCACTGACCAGATATCCATGCAGTCTTCTGTAGTGATTGGGGAACCCAGTTCTTCCATCTGTGTCATTTTCCAGAATAGGACTCATTAAGGATATTAAACCAGGTATGTGAGGGTTAGGTTTTCATCTGCATTCAGATTAAATAAGAAAGAATGGAGGCTTGTGGTCCTTAAAGGATAAGTTCACCTTTTGCAAAAATGAATAATTGGTAGAGCTGCCCATATTCCCGCATTTACCTAGAGGAAGGACGGCTGGACACCGTATGAGGTGATTTAATGCAGTTTGAAGTCCATCCGTCCTTCCCCCATCTTTCCTAACTGAAACTCCGTACCTCAGTACGAGCTCTGCCTGGGAGAGAATGTGCAGAAGCCTGGGCTTGGCAACTGTGATCGAGTGATCACAATTGCGATGCTTTCCATGCTTGAATGCAAATATTAAAGAAATGCTTTTTTTTATATATATATATATATATATATATATATATTATTAATTATGCATTTCTTTAATTTTTGCAAACGGCGAACTTATCCTTTAAGGAAAGAGTAAACATAATGATGTAGTTAAAGTTAGTGGAAATTTTCTTTATTCGGAATTTAATGGGAATCTCGGAATTGGGAGAAATTTCTAAAGCCTTGAAATGTAGGTAACGGATACACACCCAAAAGTCACTAGAGGAATACCAATGAAATGAGTAAGGGCATTCCTTTGGGGAAAAACGGGCATTGTAATAAAGACAGAAGAAGAAGATAGGGTAACATCAGTCCACCCGAACATTTTACAGAATGCTAGACTTTTAATGTCTTCTAATAGCTAGAAGGCTTTTTTCAATGGCAGCCCCAAGGGGGCTTGCTTCAAGGGAAACCTTAAAATGGCTGTTATCTGGCACAGCCAAGACTCGATTAGCTGTGCTCACTCAGTGGCAGCCTCCAGCATCGGATAGACACCTCGGCTGTGACAGATAACAGCTTTCCGGGCAGGATCCCTTAAAAATAATTAATGGTGATCATCAATTTTAATAGGATAATCAGCTTGTGGCAGAGAGGGAAACTTCAAGGTCTGCACACCTGCTAATTCCATCAAAAGCATGAGCAGCAGAAAAAGGTTCCACCGAGGCTATTGCTTTGTGATCTGGGTTTTAGCACTCAGACTGAAGCCTTTAGCTGATACTGCAATAAACCACAAATGTGCCAGCATAGCGAAATATTAATATGTATGTGAGGGGAAACTGCTCCGGTTAAAAATAACCTTAAAATCCGGACAAATAAGGATCATCTGAGACTGGAATATGGTATGACACGATATGGGAGAGGGGCTGTCTAAGCTGTCCCACATAGCTGTGTGCTGGTCTCTCTGTCCATGTCGGGGGGTGTCTTATAAGCACAAGGTTTCCATTACTGTATTTCCATGCACAGTTACATATAAAAATATGTGATTTATATTGAGGAAGATCAACAGTTTAAAGCTAAACTCAAGGCAGATATAAAGGATACAAATGAATGCAGCTTTGTAATCAATAATACATCATTAAAATAATTGGCCTGTATCTGACCTGGTATCAACCCCTTACAATCCAAGTACAGCAGGGCTGAAGCGTGAGAGGAAGAAGCAGTATAAGGAGCCAATCAGTTCAGTGCTGACAAGAAGCATGCTGGTAGGAAAAGAAAGCAGAGTGGCAGAGATGAGCCCATCACTGTGCTGCTTCTCCTTACATTGTCCAGTCACAGGCTGCAAAATATAAATAAAAAAAATATTAAAATACATATATTTAATGGCTAAAAAGAGTTCAGATTTTAAGCAAATATAGTTGTTCTAATGTTATAGAATTTTTTGTTGTAATTGTCCGCAAATGTGTTTTTCACATATAATTGTAAACTTTTATTGTAAGTAAAACAGTAACCATACAATCTGAATACAAATGTACACAATTTATATAATGTACTATACAACATTTATTATCCAGTTTAAACCCAGAAACCTAAGGAAAGTTTAGAATGATAACTGTTGTGACATATCCCTAATGCCTGGAGCTTTCTGAGATTTTTAAAATTTATCTAAAACCAAAACATTTTTAGTTTGGGATAAACTAAAAATAAATTGTGATCTTGATTTTTTTTATTTTTCTGTCTGAGTCACCACTGCAAAAATGTTCCTTTACCTTCTGTATCGCAAACACAGCAGGAAGTGAGAGGCAATCTTTCTAAAAGTGAGGGTAAAATCCCTCTAAGATAGTTGTCCTCATGAGAGCCTCTGGTAACAACTATAAGATTTTGGGTTTCCCCATCACTGTTTATTATCATTAATTATCCTATTCTATGTAAAACTACATAGGGGTAATTGGACGTGAGTGAGGCACCCATCCGCACAGCCTCACGTCCTCCAGGGAAGCCCTTGACATATCATGCTATGCGGGCGGGGGCCTGGGGGAGGAGCTACCTTTAGGATGCGATCGTCCAGATCGCATAGGACAATACGTTATGGCATTGCCGTATGCGGCCGCTGCCATAACGTATTATGCGATCCGATCGGCAATTTTCTGCGGGCTCAAGGGGCAGATGCTTCGGGCCCCCACAACCTTTATTGGGCCCGGGGCAAGTGCCCTCTTTGCCCTGCGTTAAAGACGGTCCTGGGTAAGTCTTTATAAACACTAAAATAAGGATATTTGTTAACTGACCACTGGAGAAACTCCTGTATTAAAATCTTTCTTTCAATCTCCGTGCTTAAAATTACTCTGTTCCTATTGGCCAATAACTATGATCGGCTGCTTCCTTGGCCAAAAGGAATGTGTGTGGGGATGGAAGGGAGTGGACAAGCTCAAATGCTAAAAGGAACTGCCAGAGCTTTACATAGTTACATTGTCAGTCAGGTTGAAAAAAGACACATGTCCATTGAGTTCAACCTATAGAGATTTTTTAAAAAAAAAGAAAAGCCTAAACGGAACGCTATGCCCATAGTTGCCTATTGTTGATCCTGAGGAAGGCAAAAAAAACCCTATAAAGCATGGTTCAATTTGCTCCAACAGGGGGAAAAAATTCCTTCCTGACCCCATAAGGCAATCGCATATTCCCTGGATTAACAATCCCTGGTGCTTAATATACCTATAAGAACCTAATATCCAGCAATATTCTGTGCATTTAGGAATACATCTAAACTACATACAGCTTTGGCATTTCAGAACATCTGGCATTTGGCCATAGAAGATGTGAATAAAAGCTACTTTAGATACAGTATGTCCACCTCAAGATGCTTGTGCTTTATACCCATTAACAGAGTCACTTTAAAGACTGTCAACATAAGATATACATTCTCCAATAAGATTAGCCGCACGAAAACCAGCTTAAGTGTAATCCAAAATGTATTGAAGTAAATCCAAAAGCAAAATCCAAAATGAAATCCAAAGTACGATATGCAACATTTTCACCACCATGAGTCTCTCCCACACCAACGTCACTCACACTTTTCACCACCTGGGATTAATCATAGATCTCTTCATTGAGACCAAAGCCAAAAGACTTGTAATAAGCTAGTGGGAGACTACAACTACTTGTAGTTTACCACTAGCTTATTACAAGTTTTTTGGCTTTGGTCTCAATAAAGAGATTGAAGAGAAGAACCATTTAATGATTGTTCAAGAGTGTTGGAATCATGATAATAATTACTGCACCGGTGGAACAGGACGGTGTTTCACACACATATATTGTGCACGTAAAAGAAAGGGCTTCACCTCTATGATTAAGCCCAGGTGGTGAAACATGTGAAAGGCGCTGGTGTAGGAGAGACTCATGGTGGTGTACATGTTGCATATCGTACTTTGGATTTCATTTTGGATTTTTGCTTTTGGATATACTTCAGTAAATTTTGGATTTCACATACACTGGTTTTCGTGCGGCTGATCTTTTGGAGATTGATTTGAGCAGTGAGGAGCACACTGCAGCCTGCACCCAGTGTATGTTTTAACTGCTGCCGGAGATAGAATCGGAGCGGTGAGTTCACAGAGTTCTTTGAATAAGATATGCGTTCCCACTAATTATTAAAACAGAACTACTTGAAGCAACGATATACTAATTACAATGATGCAGATGTGAACTAGAGAGTGATCCTCTGAATCTGTAAGTAAGACCGTGGTATTAATATGTAACAGCAAGGATGTAGAAATGTGAAATGACAAAAAAAAAATTGCAGTAACCCTAATTGTGTACTTAATGAAAATGAAAATATAGATCATTCATTTGCAGGGCTGAGAGAAGCGTTAAACTAGCATACAGGCCCTGAGAACTCAACCAGAACATGTGCAATAATTCATTCTTTTCCATCACGACCAGAGAGAAGAAATCCCGCCTGTCTGCAGATGAAGAGGCGCTAATTATTATTACCGCCTTAAAGGAAGCTAATCTGCCCAAATTTTTGGCTGAAGATGTTCCACTCTTTGAAAGCATCATGGCTGACCTGTTTCCAGGAGTTGTTTTTGAAAAAGCCAATACTAAGAGATTAGAGGTAATGGACTGAGCCATTTGTTTTAGATAATCAAGTCTCTCTCTCTTGCAATCCTTTCATATACAGAACTGCAGGTAAATGTCAAAAACACGCACCTGCTTATAACCAGTTTACAGAGCCAGTCGCCCCACAACAAAACTTTCAGCACATTTGTTCTGTAAAAATAGACACAAAAATTAGATTTCTTAGAATTATTTTCTTTTCAGGTTGAATGTAAGTAATTTGTTACTGCATTTTGGCCTCTAGATGGAGCTGAGGAGCATAGGAAATAAGTATTTAAAGAAGAAGTATTGAGAGAATAAAATGTACCCTTCCCAATACTGCAGGTGTCACATGCCCTCTTTATAGATCGAGAGCTGAGCAGTCAGCGATTCATGACTGTCAGTCACCACTCCCTGCAGGGATTACCCCCTCTCTGTTCCTCCAGCGCTCATTGGAAGGACAGGCAGGAGAGGGGGGGGGCATAGCTGGCTCTGGCTCTAGAGAGGCAGAGCCAGCTGTCAATCAGGCAACGGGGCGGATCCCAATAATATTGTCGGGATCATTCCTGGCTGCAGCGCGGCCTTTGGGCCACAGGAGTACATTAGTAAATGTACTCCTTTGACCTAAAAAAAGGTTTGGCTTTAGTTCTCTTTTAATAAATAAAAGTATTTATTTCCTATGTTCCATGGCTCTGTCTAGTGGCCAAAATGCAGTAGTACATTGAATACATTCGATGTGAAAAGAAAGAATATCTAAGAACGTTCTTTTTTCTATCTATTCACACAGAACATTCTGGAATATTCATAGGGCAAATGGCTCTGCAAATTGGTTATCACTAGACCCTTTAAACATTTGTGAAGACCAGCTGAACTGTCAGTTTAAATCAGCTAAATACATTCCTTGTACATCAAAGGAAAAGCGGATTCATACCTTACAGTTCATTTTCTTTCTAAATTAGCCATAGGATAAATAGAACAGTCTGTCCCCTGCCAGCATGCTGCAGAAAAGGGCCTTGGTTCTCAGTGTGGAAGCAGTGGTCTCTCTGCCGAGGTCTGACATGCTTCGTGCTAACTCAGGGCTCTACTGGTCAGCCTATGTGCATGGCTCAGATTGTTGACCTTCCGCATCCCAGTCAGAGCATGGCTGTGCAGAAGATTACAAGAAAATGACAAACACGTTCAAGTATTTGCAAAAGTTGCATTTACAACTTAAAGTTACCTTACTGAAAAGAGTATTTCACTTTGCCAATTTAGAAAAAGTGGCAGGGTCTCTTTGAAGCCCCACCCCATATCACTTAGGAGGCTAGGTTCACACCTGCACTACACCCTACACCGCACGACACCCGGGACGTGTGTCACGGAATCGTTCGGTCCTGTTCAATGCAGTCAGCGATTGCCGCACGGTTTCAATGGGGTGACATCCGCGCGGCAATCGCAGAAAAAAGGTACAAGTACCTTCTTTTTGCAATACACAATGCGCAGCTGTTTTAGCCGCGTGTTCGGAAGCGCGGGCGGAAGCTCGGCGGGAAACCGAGCAATCTGCCCCCGCGACTGGGGTGCCATTAGAAAATAAGGGCAACCACAGCGCAATCGGTTCACACCTTGGCGACTCCTGACCATGCGGCAATCCGTGCAGAATCGTGCATGATTGCTGCGCGGTGAGGTGTAGCCTTGGTGTGAACCTAGCCGTAAAGTCATTTTGTTGGCATTGATATGGGAAAGTGTTCCTTTATAAGCAATCTGTTACAAAATAAAGAACAATCTTTTTTATCTGTTATTTATAGTTCTTTTTTAAATTTTATTTTGCATCTGTTTTATTTATTTATTCCACCTGTGAGGGATTCAGCACGTTTAAACCTGATTTTACAGCAATTATTTGTGTCTGATTGTTTAAGCAGTTTTGCCTTTTTCCCTCTAATTGGTTCCCCTGCCTCATTAACAGACGATAGCTGAACCTGGCACTATGGGCTAAGCATTTATTAAAAATAATTTTCTGTGGCGTTTCTGCAGCGTGAAGCACTGTGTCTGTGTTTTTTCTTTTGTTTTGTTTTAGAAAGCAATATCTTTGGCAACAAATGAATTAGGCTTACAGCCCTGGGAAAGTCAGACAGAGAAGGTCATCCAGTTCTATAATCAGATTCTGGTGAGTGTCTTTGCTTGGCGGAGATTCGTATCATAACAATTTATTAAATTGTAGTTCAGTACAATGCAAAAATCCAAGGAGTTGAATGATTATAACATGTTGAATGTCCCCACTGGTGGTTGGTTGCTAGAACCACGCAGCACAGTGATGTTCTGCCTCCCTAGTCCCTGCCCTTCCCAGAATTAAACTGTTCATATATGCCTGCTGCCCCCTTCAGTCAGCTGCCCATCCCGGCCAAGTAAACTACTGTCTGCAAGGGGCACATAAGGGGAAACTCTGGGGAGTCTGATGTAAGGGGAGACTCTGGGCATTGAGTCCCCAGCATCCCCCTTAAATCACAGTCCTTCATTACATCAGAGTCCCCCATTACATCAGAGTCCCCTCTTACATCTGAGTCCTTAGAACTCTGAAGTAAAAGGGGGTCTCTGGGGACACTGATATAAGGAGGGACTCTGGAGACTCTGATGTCCCCCCTTACAACAGGGTCCCCAGTGTCCCCTCTTACATCAGTGTCTGATGTAAGGTCGGTCTCTGATGCAAGGGGGAACTCTGTCACCCCTTACATCAGAGTCCCCCCTTACAGAGTCTGATGTAAGGGGGGACTTTGTTGTAAGGGGGGACTCTGAAGACTCTGATGAAAGGGGGAACTATAGTGGGAAGACCAATTATGTGTTTTGGGGGTGGGATATAGTGGGAAGACCAGTGCGTGTGCTGGGGGTAGGATCTTATGGGTGGGACATGTGTCACTTTTAATACTATACAATATATAGAAATATAGGTCATTTCAATTCAGTTTAGGTATCATGGATTACAGTGTGTTTGTTGTGTGTCTTTTAGGCTCGTCATGGCGTCATGCTGGTGGGTCCTACTGGGGGAGGAAAGACAACTGTACGAAGAATTTTGGAAAAAGCATTGGGACATTTACCATCAAAAGGAGGACATTCTCCAGCAGTAATTACTTTATATGTGTCTGATTTTACAAAATATGTCACTATATAGAGGGGAAATGCAACATTTTCTGGCTTCGTCGAACTTTATTCTATTGCCACAGCTGGATAAATTTCTCTCAACATATCTTGTGCCATTGTCCATTTTGAAACCTTATTGAATGAAGCCCTATGGGGTCACTCACCATACTGTAATAGTTGGTGATGTCTATTTTAAAGTACAACTTCGGCCCAAATTTTGTATTAGTTTTGGACAGAATGGGGAAAGGGTTAAAACTTTTCCCCTCACTTTTTGACAGGCCACAGGGATTGGAAGTAAGGCAAACTTTCCCCGATGGGAGTCACAAACAGCAAAAACATGACAAAATATTTAATATTATTATTATTACGATTTAAAACTTAAAAAAAAACATTAACAGGGTTATTCTCAAAAGGGTGAAGAGTTTGGAGAAGACAGGAGAAGTGAACAATCTAGGCCAAAATAGCTGATTTGGAAAAATTCTCCAATTCAACTAACTCTCCAGTTCAGCTACTTTGGCCTAGATGGTTCACTTCTCCTGCCTTCTCCAAACTCTTCACCCTTTTGTGAATAACCCTGTTAGCTGCAGTTGGACTTTAAAGTGTATGTACAGTCAAAAGCTGTTTGTGTGGTTTTGGATAGAGGAATGGTTAAAACTAAACTCTGGCCTTACTTTACATCTTGCACAGCTGTACAGGGTCTTCTTCTTGACTGAAATTGCTTTCTCTGATTTTACTGCACACTGTAAGCTTCTTGCAATGTACATTAGATCAGATAGAGCCGGCCTCATTTCCTGGCTGGAGGACGTCTAGCATCAGCTGTGTGCTGCTTTTACTTTTACTGTCCAGTCACAGTCTGGGGGAGGAACAAGACCTATAACTGTTACTTAACTGCAGCAGAGGAAAATCAGCTCTCTTTCACTGATAGACAAGGCTGTGATGTTTGACAGAGTTGTGTAAATCTCAGGACTGGGTGGACAGAAATATAGTTCCTTTGGCAGGTAAAACAACTCCTTTTATATGTATTTCATCTGTGTATTTTAGGGAAAGGGTAAGGTGGTCTCTTTCATCATCAACCCCAAATGTGTGACCCTTGGAGAACTCTACGGAGAAATCAACCCCAATACCATGGACTGGTCCGACGGGCTGCTGGCTCATGCTCTACGCACCTTTACGCAGCAGTCTTCTAAAGAGGGAGGGGCTAATGCTGCTGATTCCAATGTAAGTATGATATTGTAACCCTGTAATCATCACCGTTCCATATAGAGACTGTGTTCCAGTTATTGACATTCTAAGGTAGTGCAGTGGTTAGCATTATTACTTCAGGGAAGGTTTTAGTGAGATGCCCCATAGATCACTTAAGTCTACATGAAATCATATATATATTTATATAAAATAACAAGGATTGTCAACGTACAATTGTGGGTTCTTTTGACCCAGAATTCCATTATACATTACATTGTTATTGACACTGAATTATCTCAGGAGGGCTGTTGTAGAGGTGTCATAGACCTAAGTGCATTGCTGCCTGAGACAGGAGACTATTTATACATGTGCCGATTTCTCAGTTGACATTCTGGAATCTATGTCTTCTCTTTTCCTGACAGTAGAGGGTGTATAAAAAAAATGTACAGACCTATTCATCCTGCTAAACTCCATGTACATTCCTTCTGTGCAAATAGGGGCAAGAATGAATGTTATTAGTATATTTTCTTTAAATTCGAATGTAATATCAGAAAAATACTACAATATGGACACTAGATGGAGCTGAGATCACAGGAAATAAGTATGTTAACCCTTGCCAGAAACCCACTTTCCTTGTAACTTCCTGTGCACTGAACTGATATCTCAACAATGTTATCAGCTTTCCAAGTTCTTTTTTATTTAGAACTACAGAACACCTGTAATGGATGTGGGGAAGTTATGTAGCCCAAACACACTTCCTGTCCTTGAGCAATAAAACTGCTGCTCAATAGATAATAAAGTAGGTTTTGTCACCCTGGTACAGAAAGTGTTACTGGAAGGATTGCTAGGTGCTGCAATATATTACATTTTTGTTCAGGTATGCGTTCAGTAATCAGTGCGCCTACACATTTTGGCAAGCAAAGCACAGAGAATGTAGGGGGCGCTTTTCTTTCCTGCTATTAATTCTTCACACCAATTAATATTGTGTATGTGCATTATTATTTGTGAAAAGGAAATACAGTAGATAAAACATTATCATCTTAATGCTAGCGTGTTTATTGTTACTCTATAACAGAATGATGACAAGGAGAAAAACGTAGATGGTGTGCCCAGGTTTGTAAATATCAACACAGCTGAAGGTCATTCAGATGATTCAACGCCACAATCTATAGGTGAGTATACTCTTAGAGCTAGGGATGTTCAGATACCAGTGCCGATACAAGTGCCGATACTTGGCATTTTCATGAGAACTACCAGGAAATCATTAGTCTGTATTATTTTAGAAAAACTGTCACATGACAATAAACAAAAATGTATCAGATCCAGATTAAATGTAACAAATCCCAGGAGCTCCGTGTGCTCCTTACAAATGACAGCTGCCTCCTAACTTTTGAATTTTTCCCTAATCTAGTCTTGGAGCTGGAAAAGTATCTGTACTTGTACTTGTACCGAGTACGGTACTTGGTATCTGAAAATCCCTACTTAGAGCCCTTTTACACTCTTGCATATGCAAAAAATATTATTTTACTCCTATTACTGCAGGTGCTTTTGTGCATTTTATAACTGGGTTTCTGATTCTGTTTTTGTGAACTTTATATGTGTTTTTTTGGTCATTTTAAAATGCAATGTAGGAGATTTTGCATGGCGCAGGTGCACTGAAAATGCACAAAACTGTGGAATACATGTGTTTTTGTTCCTTTACCGCTTGTTTCAATGGGCTTTTTTTAATGCACAAAAATGCAGCATGTCTTAGATTTCAAAATGCTATCTGACACATCATTTTGTCCACTTAGATTTAAGGCTCAGTAATGTATAAAATCCTTTTTCTATCGTTTTTGAATGATTTAGAGATTCAGTACCATATCCCCTCACTTGGTTCCCCCTGATACAAAACCCTGCTTTAGGGTTAAAACTAGTTATAATTGTTGCGTCAAACAAAAATGTTTTTGGCTTGACATGCACTTTAACTGCATGAAAACGCATGCAGTTAGTAGAAATTCTGTACAACAGCTTAAAGCTGGCCATGCACCTATAGATTATCTGCAGATTTTCTATGGTCAGATGGAAAAAGTGCAACAGATTCCTCTCAAAATACCTGAACACTCTGATTGGATGCAGGCATTGTTTAGGTGTTTTGAGAGCCTAGTGAGACCCGCATGGAGCACTGGTGAGACCAGATAACCTTGGCCTACTCACAACTAGCTACGTAAGCAGAAGGGGTTAAAAGGCTAGAGGTGACCAGGTCACTACAGGGGACAGCAAGGCCCAACTGGGTTGGGAATGGTGGGAAGAATCTACCTCACACTGAAGACAATAGGGTACAACCATGCTATTCTCCAGCTGATGACACAGTCACCATTTCTCAGCACATTAACCCTTTCCGCAGAGGCCAATGGAATAGGAGCATAATGGCAACAGTAAACAATACCAAAGTGTAGAAGCTCCCAAGCTCAATGTGGCAAACTAATAAGTGCCAAAAGTGACTAGGCACACTAAAGTCAGTGTTACGGCTCTGCTCATTAGAGAAAAGACATTCATCCCACGAGGACACTAGCAAAAAAATTAAAGGGAGTGGGAGGGGTTAAACAGCACGGGCCATAGCTTTTTGTTTGACAGTGTCTAATTCCTCCTGAAGATGGCAGTATAACCAATTCACATGAGAATACCTAATGATCCTGTGTGCATTAATGAAAGGTGAAGAAATATTTGTATACAATTAAATGTGCACTGTATACCTCAGAATAATCCAAGGATTGGGTATATGACGCAACAATTATAACTAGTTTTAACCCTAAAGCAGGGTTTTGTATCAGGGGGAACCAAGTGAGGGGATATGGTACTGAATCTCTAAATCATTCAAAAACAATAGAAAAAGGATTTTATACATTACTGAGCCTTAAATCTAAGTGGACAAAATGATGTGTCAGATAGCATGCAAGTAACATTGTCAGCAATTGGACGCACTAGGTCGTAGCTAGCTTTCACACTTGTGATTTTACATTTTTACACAAATTAATATAATAAAACCCTTATCATTTTCTTTCAGCTGTTCTGTTTGTAGCTATCCATATGTAGAGTAAAACCTAGCTGACATGTTTTAAAGTCATGGTGGTACCTCATAGGACTAGTGATGATGGGGATTGCGACAGTTAGACAAATAGGCTATGGGGACATATTAGACAATCCATTAGGGATCTTTAATCAGCGCTGGGACAAAGTCCTATAGCACCAAGGCAAAAAGGCCAAAGAGCGCCCCTCCATGAGCTGTGAACTACTTCAGCAGCATCAGAGGGCACCACCCTCATGCTCACGCATCCAAGGCAGCTGCTTCTTATCATCATAAAACAGTTAACAATCCCTATTCTAAACTTTCTTTCAATCTGGGAGCATCAAAAAATGAACAATGTACCTCAATGCATGAGACATACAGCAATGGCTAACCAGTGTACATGAGCTGACGTGAATTAAAACACATAAATGGCGTGAATAGGTTTTTAAAACAATATTTCTTCTTTTCCTGTAACTAAAACACACGATTTTAAACTGTATGTCCAACTCTCACAGAAAGAGAAGGTCAATCTCTCTAATGGAGCCTCAAATAGCAGTGGAAACTGGGCAAGTGTTCTAACTCTTTCTTAGCCCGTCGAAAGCTAGAAAAATGTTGCATGTGGGTTTCACCAGGGCTGTGCGAGCAGCAGGGTCTTACCACGGCTGTGCAGGCGGCGGGAAGGGGGAGCAAGAGATGTGCGGCCAGACCGGTGGTGTAAACAGCCGCCGTGAGGTCCCCAGCAGGCTGCCGTGAGGTTCCCAGCAAGCGCAGGACCTTACAGCAGCCAAAGCTATTTAAAAATGTAAAGGGTCGTATCGGCACTTAGTATTGGGGCATTTTCACCAGTACGAGTACTCATGAAAATGACCAGTGTCGGTACCGATACTAGTATCAGTGCATCCCTAGTTTTATCCAGGGAGGAGTTCTCTGCAAACATGCAGAATTTTCTCAGCCAAGTTGCCAATAGGATTTCTGATTAAGAGCACAGTGGTTGCAAGCATGCTTCCACACCTTCCCAGACCAGACTCAGTTTCTGGCATACATGCAGCTGTAGAAAATACCTTATGCTGCAGAAGTTCTCTCTAAATTGGGAACTTGGTGGACAACTTTGTTCCTTAGCTCCTAATCTCAAAGAGATCATTTCAGGTCTTATGGATGTGGCATGAGTCACATTCAAAATGGAACACCTAGAGACTTTAACTAGTGCTGGTAACAGTGTGGCCCCTCCTAGAGGCTCTCCTCCCAAATGATTTACTGATCAATATCCTTTTGATTGGAGTTTTATTAAGAAGTGGTCTTTACCCATTGTAGATCCGGCCATATCTTTTCTTAATAAAACACTGACTGTGCAGTACAGACTGACCAGTATTTAGGGATACCACTGACATGCATTACAAAAATTATTTCTAAATTATTGTTTTCACTTGCAGGTCCTGCCATGCCACCTGCGATGGAGATTATGTCCGTCTGTCAGACCTTAGCAAAATGAACTTAGGTTATGGCTAATGATCCAGCTACAGTGTTAACTGAACATTTAATTATTAAATGCTTGGAGCTTTTGCCCTCAGCTCTACACTACTGTGTGGACAGTTTGGCTTACGTTATCCGTCTCATTTCCCGAAAGAGTTTCCTGTCAGTTAACATGCAGAAAACTTTCTGGCTGAAGTGTTGGTCTGTGGAACAGCAATGCAGAAACCGCTTGCTGCGCATGCCTTTAGATGTTTTTTTAGAGGTTCGCTGGATAATTTAATTATCGGTGGTATCATTTACCAGAGCAGAAGAAACATCAACCCCAAACTGCTAGATCTTCTGCTGCCTCTAAAGCCAAAAAGAGTTTATTTTGTTTCTACAAGGCTTCTCACACTCGCATAAGAGAGGGGTCCAGTACCACCGCAATCCCTGCACCCCCAAAACGCCTACAAGCCTGTAGAGAAATCCCCTTCAACATGAAGGGATGTCCTCACTTATCAAAGTGAGGGGACATCTATTTGCCTTTGTTGACACCTGGTCAAAAACAATCTCTGATGCCTGGGTAGGAGATGTGGTGTGCAGGAGCTGCAAGCTAGAGTTCAGCTATCTGCCCCTACCTCGATTCATGTCATCCAACCTGCCTGTGTTTCCACTCAGGCTAGCAGACCTCCATGCTGCTACTGCGGATGAAGGGTTTTATGCCAACCTTTTCACTGATCCAAAACATAAAGGAGGCGTCAAGGCTACTTTAATTTTATTGTAGGCACGCAACACTATCAGTGTGTAGCCCTACCCTTTGGCCTATCATCTGCACCATTTGTGTTCACCAAGTTTCTAGCCACTCTCCTGGCCTTACTATGATCACTGGTTATCCCCATTGTGGGATACCTAGAGAATCTCCTATTAGGGGAATAGTCAGTTTAAACTCTGACTGTCAGCAGTCCAGACATTACAAATGTTTGGTTAAATCTTGTACCTCCAGAATCAGTGTTCATAACTTGGAGTATCTAGGTGTTATTCTAGACTCAGCTCAGGTTTTTTTTTTCTCCCAAAAAAAAAACTTTTGTTACTCCATTACCAGACTTTGACTCTACAGTCCAGGAGCCGACCAAATGTGCGATTCTGCATGATAGTTCTTGGATTGATGATAGCCTCCTTTGAGGCAGTCTCAGGGTATCTCTTATGTGGTTCCTCCTGTACATCTTCATAGGATCTAAATATGTTTCTGCTGGCTCTTTAAACACTGTTTCTTTTTATCTATTATGGATATTCCCTTGTATACTCACTAATAAGGTTGTGTTCCTTGGCGCGTTTAACTCTGCTAGACATTTGTCTGAGTTGGCAGCCTTAATCTGTAAAGAACCCTTTCCAGTCTTACACAAGGGTAAATTAGTATTAAGGCCTATAGCCTCCTTTCTTCCTAATGTAGATTCAGTCTCTCAACCAAGACGTTGTTCTTGCATCTCTCTGTCCAACTAGAGTACATCAGAAGGAAATTTCCCTTCACTAACTTGATGCAGTTCGTGCTGTGCAAGTTTACCTCTCAGTCACTGCTTCCATTACAAAAACTGACTCTCTATTTCATTTCTTATGTTCCCCATAAAGGGGAGCCAGCTTCTTGTTCCACCATTTCTCCGTGGCTTAGATACATCATTATTCAAGCCTATGTACAAGGTTTCACCTTTTCCTTTCAAGGTGCACTTTACTAGGTTTTATTTACCAGTATCCAATTCCTTCTCAAGGCAGCAGTATAACCCATTTGCATTAGAATAACTACTGATCCTGTGTCCCTTAATTAACTTCAAGAAACAAATTTTACAGTAAGTACAAAATTCCTATTTTTTCCCCCGTTTCATACTAAGTTATTTGCATATACAACCTAGCAGCTACTCCTGTACTATAATCCAGCACAACTTGGTTGTTTTTTCAGGAGACGCAGCTCCAGACTGGTATTGGATAATCCTTGACGGCCCAGTGGACACAGTGTGGGTGGAAAACCTGAACACGGTTCTGGATGATACAAGGACTCTCTGCTTGGCCAACAGTGAAAGGATTCGTCTTCCTCAGGGTATGAGGATGGTATTTGAGGTGGACAGCTTATCACAGGCCAGTCCTGCTACAGTGAGCCGTTGTGCCATGGTGTATATGGTAAGAACCTGTAGTGGTATACAGGTAGCTTAGTGGTTAGCACTGGCGATCGTTTGTGAAGTTTGTGTGTTTTGCTTGAGTTTTTGGGGGTGATTTACTAACCTAAACACACGCACGCACTAGGTGCGTGTGATTTTTACACAGCAAAACGTATTTATCAACCAAAAAGTCTCTAAAAGCATATTTCCACTAATGCCATATATGGAAAAATCATGCACATGATGCATATATAATGCTGCTTCACAGTTTAGACAAAAATGGTTAGCTCATGCATTTACATTCCTGCATTCATCAACGCAAGCAACACAATGTAGAGCTAATTTACACAACATCACCTTGCAATTCATGCAGGGCTTTGCAGAACACACCTGCTGGGTGTGTACACACTACAAAGGTGTTTAGATTCCTCCCATAGATCATGCTGGGAGGGAACACACTACAGAGGTGCATACATGTTCGTGGTGTGTTTATAAGGTTAGTAAATCAACCCCTTTGTGTGTTTCCTCCATGCATTTGTCTTCCTGTGATCTTGGAATGGGCTTTCCAAGTGCAAAATAAACATTCAGGCTATCCCTCTACTACCTAATGCCTCCCGTAATTAGGAACCTAATAATGGGATTTTTTGTTTGGTACTTGGAAAGGTAAAATATTGACGGTTTTTCGTTTCCTTGCTATAGACTACTTAGTGGTCTTAAATACATTATATGGCCAAAGGTTAGTGGAAACCTAACTAGTATGAACTTGTTGGATCCACTTCCAAAACATAAGCAATAATATAGTGTGGATTGATATGTTTGTTCAATTTTAAAGTGAAAGTGTATTTAGGGGACCTTCCATGTGATTAAATGTTATCTGTTAGCAGAAGGCACAAGACCTTAGGGCAAAAGTGAGTGAGTTTAGGGCATATCCATCAAAAGAGGAGCATGTTACTTCTGCCAGCATAGCCCTGGAAGCATTATATCAGTGTTCAGATTTGCAATCCGAGAGAGGAACTGATCACATCACATCAAGACCTTGAAAACAGACATTTTGATTATCTTAAATTACTCTGTAAAAGCTTTTTTTTTGCGGATATCTTCACCATTGTTTTCATATTTTAGTTTATGAGCTTGACTCTTTTTCATAACGTTGCTTTACACCAGTGTTGTACTTCGCTTTGACATTAACTTCCTGTTTTAAAGTTTTATAAAGTGTAGAAAGATTTAGCAAGGAAAATTAAAAAAAGCACAATTTTGCTGATCTTTGAAAATCAGTTGCAAATTTTCAAAAGTACTTCTGTGTAATGTTAAGTTAATCTTTTAGATTGTAAGCCCTCACGGGCAGGGCCCTCCTTACCATCTTGTCTTAAATTGTATTGTGACTGTAATGTCTTCCTTATATTGTAAAGCGCTGTGCAAACTATTGGCGCTATATAAATCCTGTATAATAATAATAATAATAATATCAGATGCCAACAGAGCATATTGCAATGTAAATGCAGCATCTTCTTTTGCAGGATCCGGTGGATCTAGGATGGGAACCCTTTGTTAGGACCTGGGTGACTCGAATATCCGCTAAACTCCCAGCCTTGGCAGTGCAGTACCTGAACACACTGTTCAGTCTCAGTGTGGATGAGGGCATCAAATTCATTCGCAGCCACAGGAGCAGCTTACCGTTCCCTGTCCAAGATATGGTCCTTGTCATGAACTTATGCAAAATCTTGGATGCCTTTATTGATTTCATGAGCAGTAATGGAGGCTTTGGACAAAGTGAGTTCTGATTCCCGTTCACATTTCAATTTGGTGGATTTGTTTGTTTTTTTAGGTTATACCATAGAAGCAAATGTCCTTTCATAAATAACGTTTATCATAAGAAAATATATTGTATTATGTTAAGATATCTTGTTGCAATAAGCAGTACTATTTCAACTATTACTTGCATTCAGTAATTATTAGGGATGCACTAATACCAGTTTTTCGGTATCAAGTATGAGTACCGATATTTATATTTCGGTACTCGCCGATACCGGTACTTCCGGTAGCATAGAGCCAACTTCCCGGGCAATCAGGGAGCCAGGTGGCGTGTCATTACCCACCGCCGGGCTTGTTGATTGCCCGAGAAGCCGACTCCATTCTGTTTGGCCGGCTCGATGTTGATTGATGCTCGATGACAGATCTGATAATATGGTGACACAACCTCCACCCTGCAGACACCTCATTCCCCTCACATCGATTCTCAGCAGCAGTCATTACCGTACCAAAGATGTCCCTCGGCCAGCTGGGCAGACACTGCTCTCCATGCTCTACTAGATCTGCCCACTTCTCCTGTGTGTACAGTGCCCACATGATCAACTCTCAGCCTGCTACTGCGCATGTTTAGACTGCCCAGCGCTCTCATTCAGCAATCCTCCAACAGCATCAAGCAGGCGGTGCTGACGCTGTACTAGTATCGGTATCGGTGCATCCCTAGTAATTATCCAACATTGTAATTTAAAGTGGACCTGTACTCAAAATGGGAAGATATGCTATTTTTAGGGAACATCTAGAAATGTTAATTGTGCCCAAGCGGTACCCTGAAAGATGTACCTTTTCCATGAGCCTTATACCTGTATATCTGTAGTATGATATAATTTAAGGCACCACTGCTCTAACTGTTAGTCTCACCAGATTTGGAGTGAGATTTGAGGATGTCACTACTGAGCTGCTCACTGTTCTCCTTGCTGAAGTGGAAACTGTACCTGAGGACCTGTAGTGCAAGCATCTACCTACTTTCTTTAATTCGGTGGGTCTGTTTTTATGCACCTCTGATGCTGCATCTTGATCATTACCCAACTTGTAAGCAAATCACCAGCCATAAGGGGGGCAGCTTTGACATGTGGAAGGAAAGTGCTGCCTCTACAAAATGATTGCCTCCACTTACAGACACAGTTCAGATCAAAGCATGGCAAGACAGTAATGGGAAAAAGATCAAGTGCAGGAAGACCATGGGCAGTACAGGTGACTAGTCCTTTGTCTTCTGTTGCCTTTTTGGTTCACAAATTCTACAGTACAGGTTCTATTTAAAATGGCACTGTGATTACTAGCATTTGGTGAAGTACCCAATATTTTACTGTTATTGTTTTTCCAATACAGCAACAGATGAGTTGAAGGAGAAGCTTAGCTCTATACCAAACATTCGTGAGACACAATCTGCCACCAACACAAGGACATCATACTCTCCGAGCCTGAGTGACGGCCTACGAAAAAGGTCAGAAAACAATAGACACATATAAATTTAAGGATATACAAGCTTCCTCTTGTGGTAACAAAAAAGGAACAAATGTAAGGATTTACTACGCGTTTGAAGTATCTAAAGCCAAAAGATGTGGTTTTTATTGCTGTTTTTTGTCCCTGTCCTGGTGACTATTCTTATGTGATTGAAAATGAGCACCGTGGTATTAGGGGTTTGCAGCAAGCGGTGCAAGGTGTGTGAGCACATGTGCAGGCACCCTGAGGTGGCTGCTTTCCACCATTGCTGTTAATGTCTCACTATTAAAGTATATCTAAAGCCAAATTTGTTTTTTGTTGTTTTGGATAGTGTGAAAGGGTTAGAAAGTCTGGTAGGTTGTTATTGCTGTGTTTGATTCACCTTCTCTGTTTGTCCTTGCCACAAAAAGTGATAGGAAATCCAAAATTGCATGGTTGGCATCGGAATAAGAATAGAGGGGATCTCTTCAAAGGGGACATCTCTTCTGATGGTAGTTGTTTAAGAGGGGATTTCCATTACCTTGGACAGATTCTCTTTACTTTCTGTTCTGTCTCTTGGAAAAGAAGTTAGGAGAAATTTCCCTAATGGGACATGAAGGGCAAATATACCTGACTGGATACTGACTTTTCCATACTCAACACAAAACACTTGTGGCTTTAGACATACTTTAAACAGGACCTTAACCCTGGAAGTTGTGCGAAAAAAAGGCAAGGAGAGTGCAAAGGACTAATGATCCCACCTTCCACCTCCTATTCCACCTCAATCTAACCACTCAACCATCACGTTCTCAAACAATTCATCCCCACACAGCTACCTCCTCACGTATCACTTGCCCCTCCCTTTTAGATTGTAAGCCCTCACGGGCAGGGCCCTCCTCCTTGTATTGTGAAGTGCTGCGCAAACTGTTGGCGCTATAGAAATCCTGTATAATAATAATAATAATGACCATTACTGTCTGTAGGTTCCCTGCAGCTTCCTATTGCTAACTTGCCATGCCTTGTTCTGCACTGTGTCTTTGTGTGCGGTTGGCCTTATTGGTAGAGGCAGGGCTTTGCTTCCTCATGCCATAGCTGCTGCACTGATAACTCGTGATGTGTTGATTGGTGGGTGAATATTAAAGAAACGGCAGAAAAGGTGGAGAAAGCACAGATTGGATGAAACAAAAGCAGAAAGATCTTTGCACAGCGTGTCCACAGGTACAGCTTCCTCTTCAGCAAGGAGAACAGAGAACAGCACAGTAGTAAAAAAAAAATCTCACTCCAGATCTGGTGAAACTTGCATACCGAGGCAGCAGTGCCTTTCTCAACTATACAACCACAAGGCTGTAGGTACAGTCACATGCCAGAAAGCGCACTGCTATTTTTATGGTGTAATTCAAGACAAAAGGTAAATTTTCATTGTACTGCTTAGACATTTCTAGGTGTTTCCTATAACATAGAAAATTTTAACTCTGAGTTCAGTCTTCTTCAATAAAGTTACAGATGATGCTAAGATTAAAGGCCAAGATACTCATGGAGGTTGTTGCATGTATATAGAAATGATGAGGGAGAGTAATGATAGTTATGGTTTATCTCAGATTCTGGTTTATCTAAACATTTTTTGCTGAAAACCATGTAATACTGGAAACCTGAACCAGACAAATACAAGTCACCTGGCTTTCATGCTGATCCACTGGCTTCAGCCTTTTCTGAGTCACATACCCTGAACAAGTATGCAAATAAGGAGTTATGACTTCCCTCTTATCTATTGTCTGTGTACTTGTTTCAGCTCAGGGATTCAGAAACCATTTAATCCAGTGGCAGCAAGGCAATTTACATTTCCTGAAGTTCACCAATGACTGCTTTCTTTTTTTTCTCCTAATTTTTACATTCATCTGTAGAGAAGAACATAAATGGTTTTTGGAGAAGCACCCAGAGAAGCTCATCCCTTTGCTTGGGAAGTTGTACATCTTTTCCTACACATGGGCATTTGGAGGGGTTCTAACCCGTGAGGATGAGCAGGAAGGGGATTCCCTCATCGGATTAAAGGCTAGAGATGAGCTCCTGGTCAATGTGACCCATGACTTCAGCAGTTTAGTTCATGATCTGTTTGAAGGAGAACAAACCCGTGGTAAGAAATCTCTCACAGTTTAGTAAACAGTAAAGCAATTCCCCCATCCAATGCACAGATCCTTCCACTTTTATGAACCCTAACCAGAACTTATTGTTGCCTAGATGCCCGAGGCAAATTTTGCAGCGTCAATGTGTGTCAGTAACCTTGACATTATTCTCTGTCAATTTTCCATCCTAAATAACTTTTACATGCATGATATATGCGTCTTTTATTTGTCCCACTCTTTTAATACATTTCCAGAAGATTATTTTAAGCCATTTTTTTTACATTTTTCAAATTAATGTTTTTACTTACTCTGTTGCACTGTGACAGCTGCTGTCTGAGTGCCTCAACTGCTACTGTGCCTCCCTCGGTACAAGACACAGTGACAGCTAGAGTCTGCATCTATCATGGTGATCAGATGTCCGGGAACCAATCAGCATTGTTCCAAGGCGTTCACGTGAAAGTACCCCTAGACATTATACCCCTATTTTCAACATGTACCTCACCAGTGCACAGAATGTGGCCCGCTGTACTCCAGGCCTTTTATCAGGTGTAGAGCACAGCAGGCTGAATACTGAGTGCCAGCAAAATCTTTAACGGTGGAACCACCAACTGTTTGTGACAGCCAAGGTCCAGTCTCAAATATGAAAGGATCAGCTCCTTGGCTTCTGATCCTGCTATAAAATGGACTTTTACTTAGCTATAGTTGCGGTCACATGACTCCCCAGTCTCTCCTCTTCTCTCTTACGGGAGGTGGAGTCCTTCTTTATTGTCCACGTCACTGCCTGTATGGAGACCGACATATAATATTTGCCCTGAGGCTTTCAAATTTATCTAAACAGCTGAAAAAATGGTAATTCATTGCAGCTTACCAGTTGTTAGATGTGAAGCTGCATTAGTTTTGTAACCCTAGATTACTCTCCTGATTTGGACTACAACCCTCCCCCATTATCTCTATTACATAGTAAAGGTGTGTTTTGTATTTCACTTATGAGAAACGGTAAGGCTGGTTACGTTGTTTAAGATTTCAGTTCAGTGTGCAGGAAGTTACAGGGACACTGGATTTAAGGATATGGTGATTATCAGGTCAACCATCACATTTAAGGACTTGTAAGCTGTAATATATTACATTTGTGTTCTTGGGTTTAGAAACGCTTTCAATACTTTTGTTGTCTTCATTCACTTTTGCATTTTCACTTTCACTTGTTTGAATTAGATACTTTTGCCCGAATTAGACATTTTTGTAGCCACGCGTCCAATATATGGCTTTCCCATTCGTTATGGCAGATATCGTGGAGAAGTGGGTATCCTAAGCACTTGCAGTGATCCGCATTTCTCTGTACTGATGGGCCCGAAATATCTAACTCCACTCATAGATGTTTTCTGCAGCGGATGTACCCTGAGGATATTGCCACCTCAAATTCAGCCTTTTGAGAAACAAATGCTTAAAGCATATCTAAAGTTAAATACAAAAATATAATATATTGTGGAAAACCAGTCCTTAGATGAGGTGGGTACATTAGTTTCCTGTGTTCAGGCAGTTTTCATTTTTGTCCACCTAGCGATCTTGCGAATAACATACTTTATGTCCTTGTGTGACAACGCTCACTCCTTCACTGCATCTATGGAGACAAACATGGTTGGCAACCTAGGACATAACTATAAACATGTCTTTGTTCATCTTCAATGCATGGGCATAGGACGATTAGTAATTTACAGTAGGCAGATAAGATTGTTCAATGCTTACTGATCAGCTCACAGGAAGTGACAAGGACAGAGCATTTTTGGCAATAGCATGCATTTTATGTACCTGCTTAAAAGGTTCTATACCTGAACAAAGAAAACTAATGAAGCCACCACATCTAGCAACTGACAAGCTGCAATATATTACATTTGTGTTCTTGGGTTTTCGATACACTGCAGAACTAAGTACACCTGTATATGTGTTTTATTTTAGGAGTTCAGTTGCCACTGGGACAGAGTTCGGTCTTCAGTTATTTTGTGGATCTACAAACCGGCAACTTTGTGCCTTGGCACAGCTTAGTTCCTTCTACAGAATCTTTAATCCAGAAAGGTAACATTCCTCCTGTGCTTGATGCTCATTGGGTATACATTATGCCCCTGCCTGTTTTCTCTTATGGGAAGTTAGAGTAGATTTTGAGGTTTTTAAGATTTACTAAATATGTGAGTGTGATCAGCTTAACATAAAGAAGCGTATTAGTGTTTTAACATTGTTTGTAAATATAGAAGTATATGGGGGCAGCCTTTTTGCCTATTACACTTGCAGGCTCTGCTCCATGCTTTGTAGTGCACAGTGACTGTGCACCACTGCTCCTGGAGTGTGGTACCAGTGGTATAGAACCATGTACTGATTTTCCTTGTCTAAAGCACAGGTAGAGGTTTTATTGGCATTAGACCAAATATCTCTCCCGCACTCCAGATCCAACACCCAACCTAACAGTGCCCTCCATCGAGTCATATATTTATGTTTCGGGAAAGGTTCAATGAGAATAGTGATTGAAAGCTGGTATATATCCAAAATTAGATGCTTATATAAAGGGCCTTCCAAGCACATTTCCTCAAAAGGGGTTACATTAGAGAAGGTTAGAGTAGAGGAAATAGAGTGAAATATTCTAATTCATTATAGTGGTTAAGTAAGTGGGGAGTGAGGGTTGACTGAAAGGTTTGAAATATAGGTAAGGAAGGACATAGGGACCAGGGGTTTACCGTTGGGCAAGCTTATTATGGGACTATTAAGACACACAAGATCCTCCCCTGAGAGCTGAGGCAAAGAACATTCCGAAAGATAGACTTCAATTCAAGAATTTAGCATGGGATCATCAATATCAATAGCAGGGTCTGGTAAATTATAAAGATGAGTGTAATAATCATGAAAAACAGAGGATATCTTTTGGGGATCAAAATGTTCCACCCCTTACATGTCCCTAATAGAGTGTACAGATTTGAGTGACATGTCCCCCTTGAGTTTATGGGCTAGAAGAGTATGGGCTATGTTATGGAACCAATCTCCAAAGAGATAGTATATTTTGCAGAGCTGTGACATTAGTAAGAAAACACATTTTCTCGGTATGTGTTCTATGGGCCAAAAAATAAAAGGTAAATTGCTTATCAGAGGGATTCAGAGTTCTCCAAATGTCAAATAAAGAATGCTGTTTAAGCAACATCTGGGCCACAAGGTTTCCTTAGAGGGCGACCCATTGTCATAACCAAGTCTATCCAGCTCAGGGGTGAGGGGCAAATTAAAGTTGCCTCCCGTTATCAAATAGTGGTGAGGTAAAAAATCCATGTTATAGATAACACTTTTCAACAGTATTGGTCGATGTTAGGAGCATGGACATTACATAGAGACACTGATTCGGGGCTCCATTTACCCTGTAAGATAATGGGTCTGCCACCTTTATGAAGAGTGGTTTCTGAAGGTGTAAAGGGGCATACTACAAACAAGAGCATTTTACAGCCTTTCCCCTAGAACCTGCCTTACTTTTATCAGAAAAGGTTTTTTCGACAGACATGTAAACCTTTTTGGGATAGTAAGTGGTAAAAAATGGTAAAACATAGCCCCTACAGACAAATTGCAAGGGGGACAAGGGGGAAAGAGGCGAAGTGACAGGTATAGATGAAAAGAGGAAACGGGGGAGGAGAAGGGAAGGAGGAAGGAGAAAAAGCAGGGAAAGAGGTGATGGGACAGGAGGAAATGAGAAGGGGGGAGAAAGAGAAATCCGTCAGTCAGCCCCCGCCAACCAACCATCCAACCAGTATTAAAACTGTAATTCCGTGCTATGGAGAAGTAACCAAGCTGCTGTGCAAAACGTGCCCAAAAGGCACTGGCAAGGTAATAATTATCAAAGTGTAATGCGATAATAAATAATCAACTATAATTAATGATGTTCATCAAACAAACTTCAAAAAGTACCTCAACCTGATTTTTAAACGAAATAATCCAAAGTTATCAAAATATAAATCCAAAATGATTGAAATACCTGCAAATATAGGAGATTGTGATGAAATCAACGGTGGTGATCCATGTGAATCATATTGTAAAATTGAATAAAATATACAATCCAAAATGATCAGAGTATATAAATATATATACATTTATACAAAAATGTGACAATATAAATCAACAATCGGGATCAATAAAAATCATGATCAATAAAATGTCCCAATATGGTTATCATTTATCCCATAGATAATTTTAAACGTCCAAAAAATGTGAACCACTGTGTTAAATAAACAAGCGGTGTCCAAAATCCATTTCCTTCATGTATACATTTTCTCCAGTAGCCATCGGGTATTAAAGGGTCAAATAAAGCAGGGAAAGTATGAATCAAATATCCCCGTGTTCCTTCTCATCCACTTCAATCAATATCCTCTTATTCCGCTGGGTTGCATTTTCAGTGTCAAAGAACACTGCGCATTAGCCCGTAGAATGAGTAAAACTCACAGTCTGATAACGTTCA
This sequence comes from Nanorana parkeri, assembly GCF_000935625.1. Lineage (NCBI taxonomy): Eukaryota > Metazoa > Chordata > Amphibia > Anura > Dicroglossidae > Nanorana > Nanorana parkeri. The sequence goes on along the minus strand of NW_017306508.1, from coordinate 552,813 downwards.
AAAATTTTATTGAAAGAGAAAAGTTCTACTCACATAGATAAAAGACACAGCCGGCATAATAACTCCAAACAAGTATAATGCTGCAGCGCGCTCTCCTCCTCGATCTCTGGAAACTATAGCATAAGCAAAGTCCGCTCTGACGCGTTTCATCGTCAAAGACTTTGTCAAAGGACAGCACACTTTGCTGAGACAATCACCCTCATCCAATATATAGCAATTCCCTTCATCCCCATTAAAACATATAATGTCGAAGAATAGAAACTAGAGGTCAGCATTGTAACAATCCACGGTGTTGGATGCAGCGATGTCAACATATTACCATCAAACGAACCATAATACAGAAAATAGCCTAGTATTGATTCTAATAAAAACATATACAGCAGACAATACCTAATAATTACAGCAAATAATCACGAAAGTATACAAGCAAATCTAGAATGTTAAATCATCTAATAATTATTAGATAATAAAAGCCATAGAATTATACAGAGAAAATCCTATGATACAACCACCTGCAAATCTATAATAATTAACCGGGGAAAATGGTCATTTACGGTAATAAAAGCAATATCTGAAGGTGAATGGTACATAAAATCCTAGATATATAATTTAGGTAATAGATGAATGTTAATTCAGGTATTTAAGACTGAAAGTATAATTAAGATTAGTTATCTGAGAAATATTTTTAGTAATAGAAATTGAAGGTGGATAATGTGTCTCAATCTTTCGTTAAAATAGTCAAATGGTGTAGATAATCGTTTAATTAAAAATCTATAAATGGAATAAAAATATTAACTGTTTGACCTATAAATAAATGAATCCTATAACGATTATTTCTTAAATAGTATAAAATGAATAGTTACTCAGAAAACAGTTTAAATCAAAATATATACTCAGTCCTTTAGGGGACATAGTGTCTAGTGAATAGATCCACTTTGATTTGTTTTTTGAGATTTCCCTTTTAATATTTGAGCCTCTCCAATGTTTGTCAATCTTATCAATCTCCATGAACTTGAGGCCACTGGGATCACTATTATGGCAGAATTTAAAGTGTCTGGAAACACAGGGGGAATTTATCAAAACTGGAGCAGACACAATTTGGAGCAGCTGTGCATGGCAACCAATCAATTTCGCTCTTTCATTTTCAAATCTTAACCGAACAAAGTGAAGAGAGAAGCTGATTGTTTGCCCTGGGTAACTGCTACAGATTTTGCCTGCTCCAGTTTTGATAAACCCCCCCACTGTCTTTATCGTCTCCTGTCCTGATACTTTTTTTATGTTCCTCTATCCTCTTTAAGAGCCTTGTGGTCCTACCAACATATTGTTGGCCGCAAGGGCACTCCAAGAGATACGTCACATATCTCGTATTACAAGAAATGAATTTCCTCATTTTAAATAACCTGCCATTAGCATGTGATTGGAAATGGTTAATCTTTAACCTTTCCCCTGTAGTTCTACATCCAATGCAGCGCTTACAGGAGTAAAAGCCAATTCCTTCAAAAAGCGTCAATGTACGTTTAGGTGGTTCAACAAAATTTTTAGCTAATCTATCCCTCGAAGTGGGGACACGTGTATAAATAATTTTGGGTTACTAGGTAAAAGAGGGCCTTCCTATATGTATTTGGAGTTCTGTTTCCTGCATGATATTTCCCCCAACCTGAGTTGTGGTGTCTCGCTTGATCTCTTATCCCTGTATGTCCTGGAGGGCAATCTATGTGTGGGTTCTCTAAAAATGTTTATGTGGATTTGCTTATGTCTTTTTCTCCTCCTCCTGTTGGGAAAGGAGGGGATGATATCTTTGAGACAAGGGTAAGTGGAATAACTCATCCCGTCTTCTAATGGGAGTTTTTTGTCTGTCATTATACATTCCCTGAAGGTGTTGTTTCTCCCCATAGTCCTTATCTCTTTTTCTATGTACGGGTTTTCAGTGCTGCACTTTTACTTCCGTCTCCTCCAATGACTGACTCTCCTCTCCACTTCTTTCACTCGTATTACAACTCGGGATCCTTCCATCAGTAGATTGCCATTTGTAAACCTTACCATTCTTATAATCCATTTAGTCTCTTATGTATTTTTTATGTTTTTTATTTTTGATCTCAATATCCCTCTTTTGTAAAAAGTTTTCTACCTCTTTTATTGAAAACTTATATTCTTCCACCTCTTTAAACAGTTCTAGTTTTTCTTTTAAACCAAAAACAATTATAATAGGTGCCACGCTAAAATACTTCAAGTGCCAATAAATATCTTATAAGTATGTGTACATTCTCATATAATTACAATAAAATTAATTTGTGCATGTATTAAAAAAAAACGTTCAGCCAATAATGTGTTATGGTTGTGAAAACAATCCAATCCACCGCTTCACCCGTGAGGCTCTGACAAACAAGCTGCTCACCTTATGAATGTATTATTGAGGCAGAAGACACTTCAATATCCGATTGGCTTGTTATTTATTTTTTCCATGTGGGGTCTATTTATAAGGTGAGCAGCTTGTTTGTAGGAGCCTCACAGGTGAAGCGGTGGATTGGAACGTTGTCACAATCTAAACCCATTATTGGCTGAACTTTTTTTATATCTGCACAAAGACTTTTAAGCGTCAATAATAGAGACACACACATGTGGTGTTTCACAAGGACTTTATTTATTTATTTAAATGTTCTGTAATTATATGAGAATGTTCACATATTTATAATATATTTATTGGAATTTTAAGTATTTTAGCTTGGCACATATTATTATTTTTGTTTGTTAATAATTTTTAGTGCACGCAGCAGGTGTTTTCATTATCAGCGTGAGACATAATTTGTAACCTGTTTTTTTTTTCTTTAGTTCCTTAATGTACACTTCATCTAATTCTAGTTTACGTTTTTTTCTGAGTGTAAGCAATTGTAACAATTTTTCTTCACAATGATGGAAGAAAACGGTCCATTCCGTCTGTGATTCCTGGTCTTTCAAACCAGCATTTGGTGGGACATTCTATCTGAGACTTCTGGGGATGATGCCTTTCCCCAAATTATAATAAATTATCTTTCATGGATAATAATGTCCCACTATAAAATCAATTGTTTTTCTAAAGCATATTTTAGTAATTTGATATCCTGCTGTAAATTATTTCTATCCAATTTCTTGAGGCTAAAAATATCATCCAAATTTGCCCGTCTATTTTAAATAAAATAAAAAATTTCCTTGGCTACGGGAATAAAATGTAAATGTTTTTTTTCCAACCTGAAAAATTTAAACTGTAATTATGCGCTATGTAGAAGTAACCTCAACAAGCTGCTGTGCAAAACATGCCCAAAAGGCACTGGCAGGCTAGTAATATCACACTCTGAGTATTTACTCTTTCCGTGGGCTAATGCGTGGTGTTCTTTGACGCTGAAAATTCAACACCGCGGCATAAGAGGATATTGATCGAAGTGGAGGAGAAGGAACACGGGGATATTTGAATCATACTTTCCCTGCTTTATTTGACCCTGTAATATCCGATGGTCAAATCTATCTGGTGAGTGCATTGTAGAGTCTGTGCACCTATCACTGAAGAAAATGTGAACATGAAGGAAATCGATTTTGGACACCGTTTGTTTATTTAACACTGTGGTTCAATTTTTTTGGACTTTTAATATTATCTGTGGGATAGATAATAACCATATTGGGGCATTTTATTGATCACGATTTTTATTGATCCCGATTGTTGATTTATATTGTCACATTTTTGTATAAATGTATATATATTTATATACTCTGATCATTTTGGATTGTATATTTTATTCAATTTTACAATATGATTCACATTGATCACCACCGTTGATTTCATCACAATCTCCTATATTTGCATGTATTTCAATCATTTTGGATTTATTTAGTTTAAAAATTACATTGAGGCACTTTTTGAAGTTTGTTTGATGAACATTATTAATTATTAGGGATGCACCAAAATGTTGGCTTCCAAAACATATCGGCCCAAAATGGCACTTTTGGCAAAATGCCGAAAGTACCATCTTTCAGCTGAAATTGCGGTGCCTGCCTGGTTTCTCCCCTACCCGCTGGGCGCCGCTCTGTGTCCCCTCTAACACGGCAGGGAGGAAAGTAACCGTCAGAGGAGGCCGCGAGCAGATGGCATTTCACAGGAGGCCGGGCTCTCCTGCCGCACAGCCTTGCTTGGTCTCCTGTGACAAATCAGGATGGAAAGTGGTGTGGGGTCGAGACAGCTGTCACAGGAGGCGCAGCCGGCGGTGCAGGGGAGGAGTCACCTGTCAAAATAGGCCAAGCTCTCCTCCCCACACCGCGCTCTGGCTATGACAGCGAGTCAGGATGGAGAGCGGGTACAAGCAGTCAGTGATCAGTGATTGTAAATAATTGAGGACAGAGTATGTTTACTATATCCTCAAATATGAATGAATGGGATTGATCTACATCACTTCCTTTTCATTCATGATTGTGGACATGGTAAACATACTATCTCCACAAGTTATGAATGGACAGGAGCACTCAGTATAGAGGATTCCTGTTCATTTATAACAGGGGCTGCAGAAAAAGAGAATGAGGAATCTGTGTCCTTAATCTCTTTTTCTATTTTAAAAGGGAAATATCCGGGGTCTGTTTAGACCCCGGATATTTCCCCAGAGCCCCCGATGGTAAAGTTAAAAAATCTATTCTAAAATAAATAAATAAAAATATAAAAATGAAATATATCAAACAAATTTAAAGTTTAGGGGGAAAAAAAATTAAAAAGGTTAGAAAAAAATTGGTTTAAAATCTAATTTTGGTGCACCTCTATTAATTGTAGTTGATTATTTATTAGCGCAGTGCACTTTGATAATTATGTCCAACCAGTATTGACTGGAGAAAGTAAAGATCCAGTGTTCTCCCCACAAAGGTGGGAATGCGGAGAAGTAAAATAACCCATGCAGAATAAAAAATCTAGCAGAAGTTAAAAGGCATGTTAAAATAATATAACAATTATTATCCAGGACTTCACTAGAGTCTCTCCCATCCTATGGAACTCTTTACCCCAAACTGTCCGACTATCTCCCACTCTGACTGCCTTTAGTCGATTCCTTAAGACTCATTGCTTCAGGGAAGCCTATCCCACTTCAACCTAACCACTGAACTATCATTTCTCAAACAATTCATCCCCACACAGCTACCTCTTCATGTATCACTGGCCCCTCCCTTATAGATTGTAAGGCCTCAGGGGCAGTGCCCTCATTACCATCTTGTCTTGAATTCTATAGTGATTGTAATGTCATACTTATATTGTAAAGTGCTGCGCAAACTGTTGGCGCTATATAAATCCTGTATAATAATAACATAAAGCAGCTAGCAAAAACCTCCGTGTCAACATAATCGAGAAGGGGGAAACAGGATCTGTCCATAGCCGTAGAAAATTAAAAGCAATATCCTCCTCTGACATAGGGTCCATGTGTAAGGGAGAAAAAATGAGAAAACAGGACCAAACATGAAGTACAAATTGAGGGGCAAGCTGTCTTAAAATGAGACTCGGGATTCCCTCTCAAAGGGGCAAAATCAATCACGCTGGGATCCCCGGGGTCTGGGAGGTTTCACCGCAGGGGCTTTTGTGGTAGGATGGGCAAGGGGTCCTAACCTGGGAGTTTCAACCAAGAAATAGCGAGTTCCTTACAGAAGGCTGGAAGGTCCTCCAGTACCTTTAAGGTTACAGATTTACCATCTCTTCTCTCTATCAGGCTGAGCATAGGGAGCAACAGTGAAAGAAGTCCATGTTGTTGAACGATGAGCCTGGTACGATCCAAGTAAATCTGTGTCGGTGTTCCATCAAATTTAAGCATTCTCATGTTACATTCTTTCAACATAATATCTTCCTATAGATAATAAGAATTAATTCTAGAGATTACATGTCTAAGGTGCAAGAAGTTGCCTCTGGAATGAAGTGCCCTCTGGGCACAGTCGATCTCCATCCTATGGGTTGCAGGTTCACCAAGGATATTGTTAAATATAGCTTGTAAAGTTTCTTTCAGATGTTACGAACTGGTCGCACCTTAAGTCATATGTTGTTCCTGCAACTCCAGCTGTCCAGGTCCTCCCGGTGCCTATGTATATCTCTGATAGTTGAGCTTTGAGAGATCATTTGAGCTTGAAGTTTATGTATGCCCAGTTTTGTTGATTGGAGTTGTCATCCTCCATGGTTTCAATGTGGTGTGACTTTGATTTCCAAGAGATAGGTGTCATACTTCACTTGAATAAGAATGCAAAACTTGCTCTTCGCAGGTATAAATTTAATGTAGTCCTACCAAGATGTAGGTTCTTCTATCTCAGAGTCTGAAGAGGATATGGGGGAGCAGACATTGTAGATCGTTGGCAATAGGGGAAGCTTGGTAAAGGGGCACCGATAAACCTGGGTTCGCAGGTATCTGTACAAGTACAATTGTAACCATTCCAGGGCTCATACCATGCGGCATGTGTGACAGAGGAAGACTGTGGAGTCTCATGATCGATGGAGGCAGAGTTCTGCAATGGAGAGGAATCAAGATCTGCATAAGGTCTAGCTTGAGTCCCTCAGCCTGTTTGAATTGGGTCTCGCAAACTAGTAAGCCGCTGGGGTTTAGGAGCTGAGGGGATTGAATCACCAGTATGCAAGGCCACCACTCCATATACAACCGCTGAACCCATGGAGGAGGATCCAGAAAGGCCTACAGGTTGTTCAGGGCCTCATAAGTTCATTGCAGGCTCATGTGGTTCCAGGAAGTCCTGTGAAGTTAGATAGGCCTTACTGGGATCCACAACAGGGAGCCCGGAGAATCCAGGATTGAGGAGTAGGGTGACCAAGCATGTGGCTCTCCTCCAGAGCAAGGCAGGATGCCAGGGGTAAGTTCTAAGGTTGGCTGAGGACATGAGATCAGACACCATCTTGGTAGGCTGTGGTGAGAGTGGAGGGTCAGCTGTATCAAAATATACCTTTATGCAAGATGAGGCAGCTGACTGCAGTTGAGGTGGCACCAAAGACCTGGATGAACAGGATCCCTCATTTCTGCCTTTGATGAGGGAAGTAAGGCAACTCCAGAGCTGTAAAGCAGCAGGGTAGAGGGAGAGCTGTACAGAGGCCCATGTGCCCAGCTCAGCTCCTGGACACACCCTTGACCAATGCCCCCCTGCCCTATTCTAATTTGGTTGGTTTGCATAGAATTCACATTCACAAGTTCTATTGTCTCCTCCTCTTCATGCAGTTTATTTAATCTTGGTGTTTGCTTCTTATTTGTTTGAATTTCTTTTCTAAATGTATCCTTGTGTAGTTATATTTACTTTAACTCTTTATCACAATGCAGTTACTGATCTCACATTTTACATCTGGTTGTTGTTTTGTGTCTCTGGGCATTTATCTTATGTGTCTACCATAATGCCTCTGTGTTCCCAGTGCCTCCAGCTCTATATCTATTCTATTTGCATTATACTTTTTTAGCATACAGAGGCGATAAAACGCCCCGACGGCCTGAAGGAATAAGAAATATTTATAGTGCCGAATAAAAGGGTTGTCGAGTGATGTCCTTGCCGTGCATCTTCTACTTTTCGATTATGAAGTTTTTGTTGCGTCCAATTCTATTCTTTTGTTTTTCTTCATTCTCTGTGCTGTAATTTTTCACTTAGTTAAAGGCCATCTGCTTGGAGACAAATATTATGCCAGACAGGACACATTAATCACCGGATGAATGCTTGCTCTTTCTATTTCCATTTGTTCATGTTTAACTTTTACTGAGTTTAACTGTCGGATTTGGAATTGGTAATCTCCATATTTTGGGTCGCATGTTGTGTTGGAGAACTGCCTAGGAGACCCAATATTTCAATAATAATGAGCTCTTGCTTGTGACGACATGGTGATGAGTTTATAAGTTAAATGTGTATTGGGGTTGAGTTATGTTTGAGTGCGTTATGCTGTGTGACCTGGTTAGGGAAAGACTATCAGCACCATCCCTCGTTATCTTCCATTGTTCTCTGAGGGAGCTCAGAACAATGACATTCTGGTAAGGCTCTGCTATGGCTGTCTGGAGTTTGTTAGCAGGTGGACACCTGTGGTGTTGAGCAGACCGATTGTCTGGGAGGGGAGGGTGGATATGATGGGATTATTTATACTTGCTGTATAAAAGTTTGTGCAGTTGCTCAATAAAGCAGAGAGTTTGTTTCACCTACACTCAAGCCTTGGCTAGTGACTGGGGAAACTGGGAGCTAAGGATCTTCAGGTTGCAAGATCTCCTCAGCAAGGAAGAAGACAGCGGCGGACATACTCATCCTGAGTACGGGGGTCCGTCACATTGCTTATTTATAAAATTTGCGTGTGTGCTATGCTTTTCTTTTTATACTCATCTTTTTTAGACGTCTTCAGCCTGGTCACGTGACAAGAGGGTCCTCTTGCTTCTCAGATGTTCTTGAGGTTGTGATAGGTCCTCGATGATGCAGATAGTGGCTCTGATCTGATGTTGTCACTGCTCTTTGCATCAGCACACTGTGAGTGGAGGGAGTTGTGGTGATGTCCCTTGAGATCCCATGGTGCCGTGCACTCAGTGTGTCCGCAGTCTTCTAGGAATGATCCTGGGCATCATTAAACCCAGATGTCTGAGGACATCTTGTGGCAAAGAACATGTTCCACTAGGGGAGAGGGGGTGTGTGTTGTACAGCTGTGGATTACAGGTGAATGCAGCCAAAAAGGTAAGCAGAAGAGGTTCTCAGCTAGCAAGCAGTAGATATATGCAAAAACATTTAAAAATAGAAAAAACTTGCCAAATAGGTAAAAACGTAAGAAGAAAGGTATGGGGTGATGGATCTCCCAAAGTACTAGTTGTTTTCAGTCAGGTAAGCGGTGGGAATGATTACCCTCAGGCAGCTTCTTCAGAAGTGGTGGCCATTTCTCAGCTCAAGTAGGGAGTGTGCAAGAAGGAAAGCACCAGAAGCAGAACGTATTAAGTCCAGTTTTCATTTTATTCAGACTCGTATCATAAAAAGTCAACATGTTTTGGAGGCTCATTGGGTCCTCCTTCAGCAGTGGATTTTTGCAATTTCCTCCATCCATAAAAAGTTTTTTATAGCTATATTTGTTCTAACTGGGGAAATTCACCCTCTCTATTTTTCCTAGTGTTGAAAGTGAGGGAAAATCCTACATTTTGAGTTTTGACCGGAAGAGGACAAATCTCCCAATGGGGACACTTTGAATTGGGCTTTAATCTGCACAGGTGACGTCAGGTTGCTACAGGCTACACAGACACTCTTCTTCCCCCAAATGATTCCACATTATCCGCAAAGTGTACGATATCTCATAAACACTTATAGATTGGTAAGAGTGGTTAACCTTCTGCAACCCATCCTCTATAGCTGGAGGGATTTCTGCAGAGTCCTACCACACAGACAATCATCAGAGCTGACAGCATCCTCTCGCAGTACATCGTGCCAGCGTTTGTTGGTGTCACTCACCAAAAATAGCCTACCATCTCTTTTATTCCTTTTAAATGTTACTTTTTTCCCATTGTGCTGACAGTGTATTTCATCGCAGCTCATTTATCACTTATCGTCTGCTCACAGGGGTCACTTGTATACATATTTATGTTGGTGTTATTTGTAAAATAGACATCATTTATCATCAGAAGAGGAGGGCAGTACAGTTCTGTCTCTCACCCATCCCTTTTTATATTTTCTTTGCAATTATGTAGCATGTGCCCTTACAACAAGATGTTTTCCTCCAACAGGAATTAAATTAAAGGGTAACTAGAAGGGTTTTGGGTCATCTTTTTAAATGTATTTATTTATTTATTTAGAGTACCTTTAAACAGTAGGAAAAGGTAGGATCTGTCAGATTATTGTTGCAGTCTGTGTCTCCATTGTGGAGATTTTCTCTCGTCTCCCCAATTAAGTCACAGACAGGGATAAAAACCTGATCTTTCCCCACTCTCTTCAAAACCAAAATGATCTTTCCCACTCTCTTCAAAACCAAAAAAGACATTCTGCCTGGAGTTGAGCTTTAAGTTTATGAGTATTGTACTAAAGTTTTATATCTATTTCTGTTATGTCTAAAAGAAACCACATACTGAGGCTCGGGGCCCTGTGCAATGCATTATGGGATGGTAGGGTAGGTGTACTTCTCTCTATAACCAGAAAGTTGGATTTCTGGATGGCTCCACTGTCATTGTGTGGGGAGCACACTGTCAGGGTAAAAGTATAATGTGCTAATGCACTAGTGTCTCTTTTACAATGCTGGTCCTGGTTTATATTCCTTGCACTTACTAAAAAGAAGTTTCTTTTTAAGGAAATCTATAGACTTCAAGGTTTTTTTTTTTTTAGAAAAGCATGTAAATAATATTTCTTCATGGTAAATTATCCTATCAGTATTTGCTAATGATTTAAAACCTTGTTTTTATGTATGCAAATTTAATTTTATATACATGTTGGAAGCCATATTTGAACATTACATACTCAAGCTCTGCTTTCAGCTTTGTGGTGCTACATTATGGTTGTACTTTACTGCTCCTTCTTACAATGTGAGTCTTCTTAGAATTCCTGTCTCCCTCAGTGTACTCCAAGAAAATGGTTTTACCGTGAGTACAAAAATATTTATTTTTTCCTTTAGGAGGGTTCTCTTTTGCTCAGTTATTATAAAGAAAAAACATAAAAATTAGGAAACGTTGCAGGAGGTTCAGGGGTGTATTTTTATTCTGGACATGTCTTTGTGCGTGACTGATATAATTTAAACCTGTCTGCCCCTTTTTGTCTTTTTAGAGACTTTGCTGTTCTCAGAGTTTAGCCCTTTGAAGGACAGAAGGGGCACCGTCCAGCGCTTCATCTCTACTGTGGACAGCGTGAGATATTCCTTCCTAAGCAGCCTCCTCCTGATAGCCAAGCATCCTGTCCTCTTCACAGGTGAACTTTTAACTCCTGAGTATCCGTGGATCAATTTATATCAGTGTCCGTCTATATCCTTTCTGGGCTACTCATTAATTATCTGGTTTATTTTGTATCTTTAGGTGATTCAGGAGTTGGGAAATCCACCTTAATCCAGAACATGTTGGATAAACTCCAGAAGCCCGGCGGATTGTCTGTAAAGGCTGGGACTGTGCTGGGAGATGTCTATCTGTTCAATGATTCCAGGACAATCAGGTATTCTTCTGACTTCCCAGCATTGCTGTGAGTAAAATAATGCAGTTAGTATAATATTTAGCTCATTTAGACAGTGCTGTGTTTCCTTAGCATATTACAATGGACTTCACTATTCATATCAGTACCCCTGAAAATGCATCCTACCTAAAATCTCTACCACAATCATACACACACAGCAGTGATGTGCGGTACCTCTTGTTCCGGGCGAGGCATTCCCCTGCCTCGCCTCCAGCGCATCCCGCCCCCGTCGGACGAAGTCACGCCCTGTCAGGCGAAGCCCTGCCCCTGTCTGACAAAGCCCTGCCCCAACCTGTACCCAAGCTAGTGTAAAGGAGGAAGGGAGGAGACAGGGAGGAGCCTCCCTGTCCCTCACTTGCTCCTTACTTCTGGGGCATTGAGATCGATGGCCTCAGTGTTTTTTCTTTTTTTGATTGGACAGATTGGACCAATGGCGCTTTGCCTTTGGTCCAAGCCATCCACAGAGTTCACGCCTCTAACAAAGAGTAGAGGCTGTGACAGCTCTTGCCTCAATAATTAGGTTACACAAGCCCGCTGCTGTGTAAGCTAACTACCTGTCAAAAGCCGGATGCAGCGCTGCCTGTATTTAACAAGTAGAGCTCCGTCCATGACACGTTACACAGCGGGGAGGCTTTCCCTACTGTGTAACCTGATAGATGCCGATCTGAATGGAGAAAAAGCTGTCAGCTTCAGACTGTCAGGCTGTCAGCACTGACATCCTTCAAGGGGTTGGTAATAAGAGCAGTCACCCTGTTAAAGAAAAGAGAGTATCGGCGACTGATTGTCATTACCGGAAACCATTGCTCTAGAGGTCTTAGCTGCACATATTTGAGGAGGCAGTACACAGAAAAAAAACTGACACCAAACTGTTAGGATAAGAGAGTAGTTTGCCATTTAATGTATATTTGTGCTGACTGGAGTTTAGCTTTGCCTGCCAGTATGTTTTTGGATAGTGGTGAAGTAGCTGGTGCACCCAGAGGTAATGCACATAAACACAGGGAGAATGTAATAATTTGGGCAGTTTACGTGATTGAATTGAGTCCAGAACCCCAGGATGGCAAAGCAAGAATGCTAACTATCTGCTTATAGGTTTGGTTATTCCAATAACTTGAAAAAGACTATTTTACACCGTTATGAATGGTTTTCTTTTACTAAACCAATATTACAACCAATTTCTTGTTCGTGAAGAGATCTGTACATAGTGAAATAACCCATAGCAACAAATTAGCAATATTACTATCCTGAGGTGTGAGTTCCAGACTAATGAACGATTACTTCTGATTGATTGATGGATAGATAGTTACAGGTTACAACACATCATTGCTCTTGAAATTGAACGTATTGGTAACTTTACAAATCTGCATGAATACATTCCTGACATGTCACATTATACACCAGCTGTATCATTTTTTGATATGCCTCCACTTCTTATCTTAAAAAAAAAAAAAAAAAGGCTGTGAGCTCCTATCAAGGCCTGATAGGAGCAATTTGGAAGAATTATGTCATCAGTGTGCTGCAGGTAGAAGGAAGCACCACCTGAGTCTCTTTTCTCCCCATAAGACATCTGTATCTGTGTAAACTTGATCAAATGGTATAACTGCTTGTATTGTATATTTGTAGCCTTTTACAGAATATGAGATCAATAACAGCATCCATTTCTGGAGGTGATGAAGAGATTGCACTTCTAACTGAAGGCACAGGTAAAACTCCATACAGACTTTAGATGTTAGCCAGCCATGTGTTCTACAGATGTGTATAGTTACATCTGACAAACGTGCAAATGCTTGTTATGTGGAGCAGGATATCTTGCAAAAGTTCATGATGCAAGGTTATCTCAGGGTTAGGGATGAGTACACATTTTTGTCCTGATTTTGATGACAAAATTAGATTTTTTTTTACATTCACCAACATTTCACTCCCTGCCAGCTTTAATTATATTTTGTTGTTTATCAACAAAGACATTCATTGGACTTAAAAGAGAATAGGGCTTTTCCCCATAGTTCTCCTAAGGGTCACGGGAGAACACAAACTAGCGTTCTCCCGTGACCCAAAGCTCAGTATACCGCAAGCTACAGCTTGCGGTATACTGAGCCGCCGCAGCCGGGACGGATCCCGACAATACTGTCTGGATCCACCCAGCTGCGGGATTGACAGCTGGCTCTGCCTATCCAGAGGCAGAGCCAGCTTGGCAGGTGAAAGCAATGTAAGAATGTATAGCTGCAGAGTACAGGTATGAAGTGAACCTGTTGCTTTGCCCTGCATGGGTTTGTAACAGCTTTGTGAATTACGAACGTTAGCAGACTAGGAGGTTAAATAAATGCAGAAATGTACTCAATTTTTTTGCCCTAAAAAACACTTTAAATGTAAATCCCAACATTTTAATGCGAAAGTCCCGCTTGTCCCACCTTTCAAGCCTTTCCTTTTAGTCCTTTATAGGCGACCTCTTTGACGGCTCTGTTCACACCTAGGCGTATCGAATATGCGTGTTTGTCGCGCGTTTCGTGACTCGTGTTTTTACGATTCGCGGTAAAAACGCGTGACAAACGCGCGTTTCCGAGGGCTATATGGCTGTATCCCAGGGGAAACTCGCAACAAAAACGCCGCAAAGAAGCTCATGTACCTTTTCAGGCGTAGGCCGTTTTGTAGCGTGTTCAGACGGGCTGAAATACGGCAAGGTGTGAACCATGCCCATAGAAAACAATGGGATTTTCATGTTTGAGCGTTTTGTAGAGCGTTCGTAAAGCGTTGAACGCGCTACAAAACATACAGGTGTGAACCAGGCCTAGTGAGGCTCAGGACATTGAAGGAGGTGCTACACTAGATGTATACAGGATGAGCCAAGATTTCTGTTTAAACCCAGCTGCTTATTCCTTGGGATCTCTAAAACATTGTAAGAGTAACCCTCTGCTGATACATGTTTTAATTTTGAACTGCATTGGTATGTCACAGTACTAGTACATAGCACGAATGGTAACATATTATGCCATCTTTTACAGAAGGGTCACTCGCTGGGCGAATGTCAGCCACTGACTCAGTAAAAAGAAAACTGAACCAGCTGCTCGTTTCCACCATTCAGCTAGGACCACACACCAGTCCAGCCAAAATACAGAGCCAAATCCTGAGTAAGCTGGTGAAGAAGGGCCGGGATACTCTCGGAGCACCAAAGTCAAAACAAGTACGAATAGCAAGTTGACATTCTTCCATTGGCAATGCATGGCCATCAGGGGTGGATTTACCATAAGTCATGGTAGGCATGTGCCAATAGGTGACAAAGAGGCGGTTTTTGCCTGTATAGCTATTGGCCACACATTTTTTCCCATCATGTGTGGCTAAATACAGTCATCCCTTAAATACTTATTAACAAATTGCCACATATTCAGAGACATGTAGTAGAAGAAGAAACTATTCTGTGTACAGGGAATTTGCATCTAAGCTTCTTTGCTATGCTACACAAGTCAGCATGCATACAAAAGCCACTGAAAGTAACTTTAAAAGAAACCAAAGCAAGTCAACGTACAGTGGCCGGTCCGCAGGTGGTTAAATAATACATTTTTATAGAAGTCTATACCTGAAACCAAAAAGCGGGACAGCTGATGAATAACAACTCTTCACTGTAATTTTTTTGCATCCATTTGTCTTACACTGGCAAATGCACAGAGACTAGATGACTTTTCCCAACTCAGGTAACTTTTGTGGCTGTTTCCAGGCAGAGAGACCTTAGAGGTTATTGATTAGAGCAGAACGTCTGCACAAGTAACGGATTGTTCCCATTCCTTGACAATTGTTACTTTTGTAAAAAAAATGTTATGCTTAAATGGCAGAAACTTTCCAACATCCACATTTTCATCACTCCAATAAGTGTATTATTGACCATTTGTCACACATCTATACCTAATTAGTGCCAGTGTATATGGCTGACTTTCTTTTCTCTCTCTGCTCCTGAAATTTAAAGAAGAACTCCGGGGAAAAATTATCTTAAAGGAGAACTATGGGGTAAGTGTTTTTCCTCATAGTTCTCCTCAGGGTCATGGGAGGACATAAACTAGCATCCTCCTGTGACCCAAAGCTCAGTATACAGCGAGCGGTATACTGAGACCGCCGCAGCCGGGACGGATCCCGACATTTCCATTCAATCAGCATAGAGCCGGCTTCCTGGCCAATCAGGAAGCTGGGAGGCGGGTCATTGCTCGATTGGCCAGGAAGCCGGCTCAATGCTGATTGGCTGGGAAACAGGTTTCTCGGCCAATCACAATCGAGCGGGCCAAACAACATGGAGCCAGCTTCCCGGGCAATTAGGACGGTGGGTAATGACGGCCGCCTGGCTTCCTGATTGCCCGGGAAGCCGGCTCCAAGCCAGTGGAAGCACCGGTATTGGTACTCTGTATCAGCAAGTACCGAAAGCAAAATATCGGTACTCGTACTCAATACCGAAAAAACGGTATCGGTGCATCCCTAGTTCTCACCATAATGTACCTGTTAATGCAGACTGCAATGACATGCATTTTGGTTGTGTTAAAAGTATACATGCTTGAATAGCCTACCCCAGCTCAGCAAATCAAAGCGCACCGGACCTTTCCCCATGGGTGCAAACATACACTTTTGAAAAGAATTGACTTTCTGTTCTCTATAAAAGACAGTGCGCATGGTGTGCAGCATCTGTCATAATCTTCTGTAACAGGAACGTGTCATCTGAGAAGTGCCAAAACATAGATTGGACACATCCTCAGGAGATACTGATAGCCATGTGTAATTATTCATTTAGAAGCTCATTACTGAAAACAAAGATTTCAATAAGCAGCTGGGTGTCACTTTGCTGTCTTTTCTGCAAATTAGATAATTTGTTTTTTACATTTACATGCACATTTTCCACTTTTTGCTAATTCCTTCTGTGAGGCAGCAAAAAGAAAGTTTGTAACAAGAAAAAGGGCCATCTGCAAACCGAGTCCAATATGTGTGCGTGTGTGTGTGTAGTATTCATCTGAGAACAGCATTTTTCTGTAACGCTGTCATGGCAAACTACATAGGAGATCTTTAAGGGATACGAGTCATAGGATCCTGACAACAGGACCCTACAGGCACAGCATTCTGTCCTCCCGATGCAGAAGAGCATATGTGAGGCAGGCTGACACCGCTACCACAGCACTGGGGGCCTGTGGTGTGTGTTGTCAGTCGTTCACAGGAAGACTACAGGGGAAGGAGAAACTGGCAGATCAGCAGGTATTTACAGTGGCACCCTGGTTCACGAACGCCTCTGTTCGCAAACAATTTGGTTCGCGAACAGGAAGTTCGGCACAATTTTGCTACCGTTCGCAAACTCTGCATCGGATGACGAACACAACCGCAGCCATCTTCCCTGCTCTGACACATGGTCGTGGCTTCCTCTAGTCGAAAACGCGTTCTGATCACAGTTTGATTCGGTTCGCAATCAAAATTGTGGAACGAATTAAGTTAATGAACCGAGGTACCACTGTATTAATTAGTTTAAAACAGTAATACAAAAAAAACTTTTACTGCTAAACTTAAGCTGTCAAAATCATGCAAATTGAGAGCAAGTAATTTTTTGCATTTACATAAACTTTCAGGCTGGGTTCACACCAGGGTTACCATAATGTGCGAAAATGCCTGCGTTGTGGGGCTGGGGTGACACACCTTGCCAATGCATGTGCATTTTAGCACACCACAACACACGGAAACTGTAGAACTGGCGCTGTCTGGGGTGTCATAGTTTTAATGGCAGACATCTGCATCTTAAAATAAAGGTTGTGCTTATTTAAAAGTAGAAATAAACATACATTCTTATTGCAAATAGGGATATAAAGAGGGGATAGAGTGAGGAAGGGAATGGAAGTTGGAGGGGGGATTCTAATTCATTCTGTCCATTCGCACATCTATCCTTGGAACACTCACATTAAGTGGATCCCAGCAAATTGCATCCTTGTTTGCAGAATCCCAAAAGACTTGTCTAAGCAATCATAAAAAGGTTATCACTGTCTCAGCTTCTGAGTTAGGATTTTTGTGCCGATCGTTACACAGGATGAAGATACAATCATGATGCTCCTGCTCCCAGCAAGCATGCTGCAATACTGAATAGTTGTCAGCAGTAAATACCAGCAGGGGGCCTGGACTGGCCCATGGGATAACGGTCCTAAGGCATTCATCCATCAATCAGCATCACTGCTTAGTAAACTGCTTTTGTTGACTGTGTTGTGATATCCATCTAAACAGAGAAGTAATTTCCAATCTGTTTTCCAGGGAGCCTATTTCAATTTATATCACATTTCACAGATTTTATCAGCCCCAACAGTAAGTTATTAATGTGGATTGTGGTGTGCTGACATTAAAAAAAAGTACATGGATCTTTCTTGGTGCATTTTAGTGTGCTAAGGAGCCCTTTCAAATGTGTAGGCTGCCCTAACACAATGCATATAAACTCACAAAGTAGCACTTATCAACGTGCTTTGTGTCAACGCAACGCAAAGGTGCGAACCTAGGCTATGTGGCAACAGATTTTAAAAGGATTTTCTTAATTAAACTGAGGTTACTGTATGTCTATTATTTACTGTATGGCTTTTTTTCTTAGATGGCTGTATTTATTGATGACCTGAACATGCCAAACCCGGAGCAATATGGCGCCCAGCCACCGCTAGAACTGATTCGTCAATTCCTAGAACTGGGTGGCTTCTATGACACTAAAACATTTACTTGGAAGGTGGGTATCTGTATTTTATTCATTATTCTGGCTGTTATATGATCATGCTTCCTAGGACTTACTACACTAAACTGTATTGCTTTGGTTTGAGCCCGCCACTCAGCCACACTGGCATTTCCACTTGGAATGTGTCTTCATACAGCAAAATGCATGAGTTTTGATGCAGGAAAATGGACAAGTGTGAATAGGCCCTTACTGATATGTATGATTAGGTATGTTTTAGCTGAGGAGAGATGGGCTTTGACTTAAAATGTCCGATCCTTATCAAGATGCGGAAACTTTGTGAATTGAGCCTATTGGGACTTTAATACCAAAGTTCTTAATTTTTATTTGTTGGCTAAAGAAAATTGCAATTTTTTGGGGGGGGTTCTCATAATCCAATCCATTCTGCTCATTCCCCAAATGAGTCTGCTTAAAAAGAAAACAGTTGTTTTAAAGCGGACCTTTAACCATATCTTTAAAATACCAACAAACACACCTTTAGAAATGTTTGGTAATGACAATCTACAAACACATACTTCTAGATAATTGTCGGCTTTTTATTCTTTGCATATCTTATTTCTCTTTTCTTCCCCAGTTTTCTGAATGAGGCCATATTTACTAAGTGCAGGTTACTAGCTCTCCTTTTACTTCCTGGATTTCTGACACATGTGACTAGATATGTGACCATGCACATCATCTCAGGGGAGGAAAATGCCTTTCCCTGAGATCTCCTGAGATTACAGATGAGATTTCCCAGCAATGCTCTGCTGCTGCATTGTTTTGGCAAACTGAAGTCACTTTGCCCTTTCAAAGCAGGAAGTGAATGCCCTGCAAGTGTAAGTATTTCACAATCACCTGACATGTCTATGTAATTATTAATCATCATACATAGAGGGATGCATTGGTAGAATTAGATTTTTGATTGTAAAGGTCCGCTTTAAGCAATAGGTGCAAAAAATTGTACTTGTATACTGGAAACAAACATGTTTATGTGTTGGCCATATTGGAATAACAATAGTGACCATCTAAATAATATACCTTATCTTAATGACTAGCCCTAAAAGAAGTGATTGGGTGTTTTTGTTGCCTGAAATGTAGAGATATAGGCATTATTTTGTGATCTGGCCAAAATTGCCCTTATTGAGCGGTGGTCATCCTGTGTGTCAGTGTGTCAATGGGCATTTTTAAACATTTGATTACCAAATAATATGAAAATCATAATTTAGCAACTAGCTGTTTCCTGCAGAACATCCAAGATGTCTCTCTCATCACTGCTTGTGCGCCCCCCGGTGGTGGAAGGAATGAGCTCAGCCCCCGCCTCCTAAAGCATTTCTGCATGTTCACCCTGCCTCACCCATCTGTGCAGGCACTGCAGCATATATTCCAGGTAAACAAGAATACAGTGTGGATAACGACTTAAGAGAACTGTGGAAGCATTATATTGCACTAGTAGAATATATTATGTTATTAAGCTTATTATGTGCATACCTAATAACTTGAGATTTGTAACGTAGGCAATACGGTGGGAAGGCGGTACATATGCAGCAAAGTAAAAGGTGGCTGTGGCTTTCTGCAGCTACAAGTTATTAAATGGCCAAAACCTTTTTCTTATTTTTTTCCCACTAAAGAACACAGTTTATTGTAACACACCGTTTCACATTCTACAGCATTCGTTTAGATGACATCTCAGAGCTGCAAGGAAGTTGATCCTGGAAGAGATTAGTTGTTTTTACATCTTTGAAATATCCTCCTTATTATCCATTTTCTTAAAGGATTTTTCCCTGTTCATATACAAGTAGGGAAAGAAATTTAACTTGCAAAGTTTTTCTTTGTTTGCGGCAACCGGTGTAATCTGTTATTTCCAATGGAAGGAAGCTGCAGAAGGAACTTTCCTCACAGTTACTGAATGACTATTGTCATTTGACAGGTTTTTTTACTTTGTTCTAACATTGCAGTTTTCTATTCTTGGCTTTAATAAGGTGAAGAAAATGTATAAGTTAAATGAGACAAAGTGCAGTAAAATAAGAATGAATTAATTTCCCCAGTCATAAATAGGCCCCATGTCCAAATACATCAGGTCAGCAGAGTGTGTGGCAATCATTTTATCAGTTTTAGCAGTGATGAAAGCCATGTAGACTTGGGTAGAAATACAGACTGCATGCAGTTTGTGCCCTAGTCAGGTTTCGGACTGGACACACTGACGGTTCCAGCGTAGGAGCTGTGCCCAGATGTGTTAGCGCACTGTTCCCCAACCCCCGGTCCGCACAGTCTTAGTGCGGTCCGGTCATGCAATATATGGCAGTGCACGGTTCGGTGTTGGAACACTACCAGCAGTATATTATGCTTTTTTGTTTATTTTACTTACCTTTTTCTCATGTCTTCTGGACAGTCATGTGATGTGCTGGGTCCTCTTCTCCAACCTTCTCCCACCGGTAGGTGGCCCTGGATAATGCAAAGAGCAGCTCTTGCATCAGGTCATGAAGCCTTGCATTTGTTTTTTCCTCAGTCCTCCAGGTTGAGGAATGCTGGGCATCATTCAACCTGGAAAACTGAGGATATCTTGTGGTAAAGAAGAGATACTGAGTGGAACGATTCCACTATGAAGGTGACTATAGTTTCTGGTGCCTACAGATATCGTTCACCTGATTTATCCATAAATGTAACTTTTGTCTGAAGACATTACTTAACTCCAGCTAATACCCATACCTAAACTTTTAAAGGAGATAGTCTATTGCCGGGAAGGGATTTTGCCTGACAGAGGAAGGGGATATCTGCTTATTTCCCTCATGTATACGTGCATATTTGTGTCACTATCTTTCAATAGAAGCTCATTCACCAGCTGGGCGGTGCAAGCTCCATCAGCTGCAATCCAATGTTTATAGCCTGCTTTATACTGCCATCTCTTTATTCAGCACTTTCTTGCTTGGTGCAGGTGTAATCCTGTGCATTCTTCCACAAATATTTTGTCATCTCAGTGATTCTTTATGAAGCTCTGCCGACACCTTGTGGCCAAGCCAAACATAAACTCTTCTCACTTATGTATTTTAGTGGCTCTGTTGATAAAACAAATGTAATAAATAAAAGAACATCCAGTAAAAGATCAGGAATGCATACTTAGTCCTGATGACGCCGATCCTTACTCTTTTGTAAACCTACTCCAACTGAAGGATCTGTGTGGTGTGGGCGTGGCAATATGTCTAGACAGCTTGGCAGGAACACAGTAGTAATGTAGGGGCCAAGTGGAATCCTAATGCACAGAAGGTGACGCAAGTATCTCATACCCTTCATGCCCCCCGGAGTCACATATCTGGAACAAGTATTACAAAGTAATAGAAATCAATGCACATGTCAGAAACTATTGAAGCTACTGGATTAGCATGACAATCTGGGAGCTAGCATTTTCAGGAAAGGTAAGCAATGACAGTCTACACATTTCTATCAGGTTTTATTATGTGGCCAGAACTATGCACATTGGCTGGCTGTTTGGCTGCTTTCGCACAGCAGGATAACATTAGCTGTGCCATCTATAGTGGTTGAAGAATGAAGATACCAAATGAGGATTTTTGTCCGAAAACCTAATTTCTTTCACAAAGGTTTTATTTGGTTTTTATAATTTTTGTTTTCACATAAAGGTTACAAAAATAAGAGAACAGAAATAGGGCGTGCAAGCCCCGCAACAAGGAACGCAAATTGAAAGTATGCAGTCATAACATTGGGCAGAGCCCTGCAGACTGTAAAACTAATCAACGGAACAAGTGTCAAAGATCATTATGAGCGTATAAAGAGGGCAGTGCTGTTCAGTTTTAGTGAGTAGGACCTAAGATGACATGAAAAGGAGCATCATAGGGGGGGGCTTATCAGGTCCGGACTCTGGGTATCATGGAGTAGAGAGCAATGAGGTGGACGGTCCCCTACACCGAGACATCCGGTGCAGATGGTAATTTCTAGCAAGTGTGTGCACTAGTGGGAGAATGGGTGTGAGCGTGATGAGACTCAAACAGAAGTACATTTTTGATCTTAGAAAAAATCCGATTGCAAATTATAAATCAGGCTCGGCAGATATAACATTCGCTATAGTATAAATAGGGCAAATGTTACTGGGAAATAGGTTTCCCATTTGAGAACAGGAAATCCTGAATGTTAAGGAAAGAAAATTCATATATATAAAAAAAAACCTGTTTATAAGACTCTTTTGTACAAACCCAAAAGAAAAACCGTGGCATTCTCCATATTGTCATAATATTAAATAAAAGGGTAAAGCAGAAAAAATATGTAAGTAAAAAGAAATAGGTAAAGGTCACCATAAAAAAATAGGTGGGCCCAAAAATACTATGTCTTCATATAAATATTAATAACCAGCTATATGTTGTGCATTTAGAAACACATCCAGCCCCTTTTTTTAAACAATCAACAGAGTTGGTTAGAACTAGGTCCAGTGGAAAAGGTATAAACTCTATTCCTTTAGGCGTCAAGAGTATCTCCTTTTCATATGCAAAGACCTTAAAGTGACATTAAACCCTCAGATTTTTTAACATAAAACAATACTGTAATGTGTGCCTTACTGTAATCCATGGTAGTTTCCCTTCTCTTTGCTGCTCTTCCTTTTAAATCTGTATCTGTTCTCATGCTGGACAGAACTTCTGTTTTGCAACAGACTGCCTTGTCTCTGGAATGGCTACATGGTGTCTGTGTATAGGTTCACAACCTGAGCCAGCACTACAGGAAGAGGCACTCAGCTGCAAAGGGAAGTTCTCCCCCAGCATGAGAAGACATGAGGATTTAAAAGGAAGAGCAGCAAAGAGAAGGGAAACAACCATGGATTACAGTAAGGCACACATTACAGTATTGGTTTATGTTAAAAAATCTGAGGGTTTAATGTCACTTTAAAGTGCAACAACATTGAACCAAGTTTACATTATTATTATTACACAGGATTTATATAGCGCCAACAGTTTGCGCAGCTCTTTACAACATAGGGAAGACATTATAATTACAATACAATTCAAGACAAAATGGCAAGGAGGGCCTTGCCCGTAAGGACTTACAATCTGAGAGGGAGGGGAAAGTGAAACATGAGGAGATAGCTGTGTGGGGATGAATTGCTTGAGAATGTGATGGTTCAGTGTCTAGTTTGAAGGGGGCTAGGCTTCCCTGAAGAGATAAGTCTTTCTTTAGTGATTGCCTAAAGGCAGTCAGAATGGGAGATAGATGGACAGGTTGGGGTAAGGAGTTCCAAAGAATGGGAGAGACTCTAGAGAAGTCCTGGAGGCGAGCATGGGAGGAGTTGAGGAGGGAGCTAGAGAGCAGGAGGTCTTGGGAGGAGTGGAGAGAACGGTTAGGGTGATACTTTGAGACAAGTTTGGAGATATATCCGGGGGCAAGGGTTACCACCTGTCCAGGATTCACCCTAGCAGTCCAGGTTTTGAATGCTGTGTCCGGGTTTCATGGCAGCAGAAACCCAGACAAAAGATTTCAGGCAGACAGAGGCAACCAAAATGAAGATAGGGGCTACTGGCCCCCCACTGACAATAGTCTCAACTGTGATATTTACATATGAATGGGTGGCGCTATTTACATATACATAAGCCATGACTCTTTCTCCTAAAAACAATTTGCTCGTCGCTAGAGTGTTCGGGTTTCGCTTGAAGAAAAGGTGGCAACCCTACCAGGGGCAGAGTTTTGGATGGCTTTGTAAGTGGTTGTTAATATTTTTAATTTTATCCCTTGGGCTATTGGAAGCCAGTGGAGGGATTTACATTGGGGGGTTGCAGACACTGAGCGGTATCTATATGGACCACTTATGTGTTTTACAGGGTGATCATATTCCCCCTTAAATGTGATGATGTCAGCGCTGCTCTCGGCAGCATTATACAATAAGTGTAGGGTGCCATGGTGAAGAACCCCGATAACTGTCATGTACAGTGAAATATTATTCCAAGTTTATTGAAAATATCTACATTGCACTTTAACAGCAAAGAGGAAAGTGCTAGATTGTTTACTTTTCAAGGATATACTGTATTTATACCATTTTGTTGATGTATGCAAGGTAGCTGACTAACATATGACATACCCCTTAGTAACATCAGCCAAACCCACCTATGTAACCCTATAGACATCCAAACTCTGTGAATCTGTGAAGTCAGTCTCATTATTTAGGCATAACCAGCTAACTTAGGGCACGATAACGCAGAATCTCTCCCTTTTTGTTCCCACATAACAACCTACACATTTAACACATCCACACATCCTTCTTTATTAATTCTCAGCATGGTTGGAGGAGCTGGAGGGAACAAGACCATGACCACCAGGCCTGTAGCCTGACTGAAGCCTTGTTCGAAATTCCCCAACGCTCCGTATGTCTTCAGTCTTTCAGCTTCATTCAACCCAAAAAACTGAGGACATCTTGTGGTGTAAAAATGGTAACGCTCCAGATTAAAGGGGAGTATTGAGGGACATTTTTAGGAAAGAAAATAGCCCGGAGTTGCACTTTAATGTACTGGCTTGTTTCTGTTTTCACATAACTGTGGCAATGTACCCTAATTCTTGTACTTATGTCCCATTAGGTACAATTGGGTTCATTTCTGCTGAACCATGACTTTCTAGCGGACATTCAGAAGTGCAGAGAGTTAATGTCATCCTGTGTGATTGCCATCTACTTCAAGACATGTCAAAGCTTGTTACCTACTCCGACTAAATGCCATTACACCTTCAATCTCAGGGACCTGTTTAAGGTACCCGTCTACGTTTCTACTGTCCTATACATATCAATAAGACAGGGCCTTCTAAAGCTCTTCCTTAAAGTAAAAGTTTTTTCTCCTTTTTTTTTTTAATGTATAGTTTTGGATAGAGTGCCATAGGATTAGAACCTCTGTTAGTGCTCCTATTAGGAAGATTGATGCTTTCTATTGTCCTGATGACTTCACTGGGACTGAAAGTTGGGGGGAAAACCAGAATTTTGAGGTGTTACTGAAACAGGAATAGAGGGGAAATCCTCCAATAGGGGCACTTGTTTTTGGTGATCTCTATCTAGGAAGAGATTTTTCCCCCCCTTTTGGTGAGATTTTCTCTCGCTTCCTTTCGTTTCCAAGGGACAGAACGTGAAGAGATATCTCTGGAATTGCACACAAATGGCAAGAAATCTGACAGTAATTTTAATAATTCCTTACGCTATCAAAGATGAAAAAAAGCTTAAACTTTAGATATATGTTAATGTGAACCTCTTCTTTGCTCATACAGGGCAAAGCAAAAGGTTCCCTTTGATGCTTGCCCCCACAGCCCCCTGTTATTTACCTTCTCTTTGCTCTTGTCTTTTCCATTCACCAAGGAAAGCAAAGTGACATTCTCAGTATTTCCAAGTATGGGGAAGCATGTGACTCACTCTACTTCCTCCCACATGAGATGGCTTGTGCTTAATAATTGGCCACTAAGTCTCTGAGTGCTTTCATGTTGAAGTGGAAGAGAGTCCTCAACCTTGTGTAAGCTGCAAGTCATAACTCAGAGCTTATACAGGCCTTCTACTGTTCAATCCATCAAGCAACAGGGGACTGAAGTGAATATAAAAAGCTGTGGGGGTAAAGCAAAGTTTTTAATTAAACAATTCCCAGTGGGCCATCAATGAATATCACATATGTTTACTGATGACCTCTCTACTGATGTTCACCTCAAGACACAACAGGGATGGAGTGACGACACCATCTTGTTCCCAAGTTTATTATAAATTTTGTTCTCTGGTTAATTTACAAATTAAGTAATATAAGCTCTTGTCCCACTACTATCAAACTCTTAACAGGTTCTCCAAGGTTTGCTCCAGGCAAGCGAATCAGTCATTGTGACAAAGGAGATGGCGGCCCAGCTACTTATTCATGAGTCTACTCGCGTTTTTCACGATCGCCTTGTAGACCAAGGAGATAGAGAGAGCTTCTACCAGTGTGTGTCAGATGAACTGCACAATTATTTCAAGGTAAATAAGGACAAACTGGTTCAAGTGTGTCACTCGGCTTTACCGAAGATGAATATGTCCAAATTCTAGGAAGTTATGTGCAGTTATTTTCATAAACACAAGAGTACACAGAGTAACAGGCCTTCATTGGGTTATTGATCAACTCAAACAATCATTGACATAGTAAGTTTATTACACCTATAAATGCATATTGTTCCATACCACAGTCCTTGTAACTTCTAGTTTGTCACAAATTAATATAACGTATATAGCTGCCATACAAGTTATCATTTACCGCTATTCTCCTGCTTCTGTGATTAATTTAGAGCATTATGCTGGGAGCAATAGGGGTTGAACATGCATTCAGCCTGTTGTATGAGGTATGGCATGCCCAGCATGCATTTTAGGTGAACTAAAAAGCCAAGAACAGTAACACTTTCTAAGTTTAACCCATACTGGGTGAAATATAGAGGCTGCCATTGCTGGCATCCTTCTAAAAATGCCAGTTCCCTCACAGTTACAGTCTTAGATTTAAATCAATGACCCACAACAAGTATTTGACAAGTTGTCAAAACTCCAGATCTACATTCATGTCCTCCTGATCTGTTCCAGGTCAGTGACCCAAAACGTTTTGAAGCCACTGGATCATGCTAGGTCAGGCAACTAGAATTTTCAGAAGAATAGGTCAGCATTGACAGTGCCCATATTTCTCTCAGTACAGGTTTACTTCAAAGCCACGCAGAACCTTCAGTTTAAATCATCTAAATACATTCCAGATGAAAATACACAAAAGGTCCACAAATATTTGTCTAACAGTTTGTTTTAAAAAAAAAAAAGTATTTCCCCTGCAAGCATGTTGTAGAGAAGGACCCTTGCTCTTTGCTTAGAAATAGTGGTCTCTCTGCAGAGGTCTGAAATAGCCGAGTCAAAGCTAGAGTTCTGTAATCAGCAGGGATCAAGTGATTTGCTACTTGGATAGCTCTGACTCAATAGGGGGTGTGTCAGACCTCCGCAGAGAGACCACTGTTTCCACACAGACAGCAAGGGCTCTTCTCTACAGCCTGGTGGCGGAGGAACAGGCTTTTCCACTTAAGCTGTGGCTGCTTTATCACAAAACGAATGACTAGACTTTGAACACCTTTTGCTTTAGATGCACCTGGAATGCATTTAGCTTATTTAAACTGAAATTTACGCAGTGCTTTAAAGGAGAACTATGGGGTCAGTGCTTTTCCCCACAGTTCTCCCCAGGGTCGCGGGAGGACACAAACTAGCATCCTCCCGTGATCCGAAGCTCAGTATACCCGCGAGCTGACCTGAGACCTCCGCAGCCGGGACGGATCCCGACATTGTCACAGGTCGGCTCGAACTATGAGGATGAGTGATTTTCACTCACCTCATAGTTCTCCTTTAATCTTATTGGTGGTTAGGATCCTTAAAATGGGTTTCCATACAACACATGTTCATGCAAAACCTTGCACTTATTTTGAAATATATTAGCAGCTGGATTTCCACAGCTCAAAGTCAATATCTGCAGAACAGAAGTATGTAAGAACCGGGAAAAAAGTTTGCTATGGTTTGTGAGGTTTGTAAGTTTGTTGTTTGTGAGGTTGTCTGGAATGCAGGGAGGGGGTCGTTTTGTTTTTTTTTTAATCCTGACTTGCACTTTATTTTGCTGCAGATTTCCTGGTCAAAAGAAAAGTTGATGAAAGAGCCGATTCAGTTTGTAGACTTTCTAGGGACAAGTTCATCGGCGAAGAGCAGGGTGTACCGGCCAGTCACCAACCAGAGAAAGCTTGTATCTAAACTGGAGGAGTACTGGATGAAGATGAGAATGACCTCCCCCAGCTCTGGAGTGAGTATCTTCTTCTGTGCTTTCTATTTTCTTCATGGAATCGGCTACTTTACTCTAAAGGCAAAACAGACCTCTAATACAGAGCCTTCTACATAGAGGTAACCTGTGCCCCTCCACTGCTTTGGGGGGTCATATAAATCCAACATTTCCATTCACCGTGAACACTTTCAGCATCGCTTGCAACAATTGAAATCAATTTGTTTGAAAGCCTCTCTTTCCTCTTGAAATGATAAACTGACATCAATGTTTGCATATTAAATGACTTAAAGAATGTCTAAATCCAAAAACAAAATTATAATACATTACAGCTTAGCAGTCCTTAGATATGGTGGCTGCATTAGAAGTTCATTGTTAGGTTTATTGTTAATTTATGTTGGAACAGTCCTTCACTACATTGGCCTCTTTGTCCACTGATTGTCCACATATTTGTCTTCACGTGTCTGATATTGGTGTCCAAACTCCTCTTTTCCCTCTTTGCTGTGTTGCAATGCAAGTAGACTGAGAAGGATTGTTTGGGTGCCATTTGGAATAGAATGCATCGCACCAGCGCGCATAATGTGTGTTACCGTGTATTACAGTAATTCCTGCTTTATTGCAGGTCAGTAGTGTGAATGGGCCCTAAAGGCTTCAAGTAAGCTCCTGAAAGTTTGCATATACTGTACTTTGTAAAGCTTGCTATGCACACTGAGACACCATAGAAAGCCTTAGGCAGTACAAAGTAGCTGTGGTAATGTGCACAGTGAAAAACCCTGAATTACAAATAAACTCACGTTGCATTGGATGCTGCACACTTTGCACATCATTCCAGTTAGCATACAGCATATGAATATACTTGATTATAGTTAAGGTGCTTAAGCTGCTTTCTGATTTCTTTTTACAGGACACATATGTATTCTTTACTGGAGCCGTCCAGCATATCATTAGAGCAGCTAGAGTCTTCAGACAGCCTGGAGGTCACATGATGCTGGTAATAAAAACTCCATCATTGTACATCAATTCATCTTGGGCTGTGTACTGCTTAGATAAGTAATAGCAACCGTCAACATTTTTACCACAGAGGAGGGAAATATGTTTTAGAAATAATCTAAAGATACATGCCATGTGTAAATAACCCCCATAATATATCTTGCCTAGATATTGAACACACTGGCATTTATTGTTCAGTGTTAGAATTAACTTCATCAAACATTTACAAAGCTTTTTACAAGCTTAAAACAGATTTCTTAAAGTTCTCTTTAAGGGAGCTTCCTCACATTAAGAACTGAAGGATGATTAAAGCTCAACTTTTAGGCCTAACTGAGCTTGGGTTCACTCCTCCTGTTTGTGTGCTCTAATAATGATTTTAGTGCAATACTTTATTAAAACAATATTTTGTATGAAAATACAAGATGTACAAAATTAACAGCCCCATCTTGTTATTCTATTGTTCCTGTGTGTTCAGGTAATGTATGGTTTGGGGGTATTTTACAAAATGTATATAT
>NW_017306508.1:496711-523610 GCF_000935625.1 Nanorana parkeri | reverse complement strand
GGGAAATAGCAAAGGTATTGAAATAACAAAGCCAAAAATACAATATCATATGTTTACAGCATAAGTTTAACTGATTCAGGACCACCATACGTAAATAAACTGTGGCATCCTGAAGCAGTTATACCAAGATTTTGGTACTGTTTTAAAGAGCTGACAATGGCTGTTCACATATGGTTACATAGTATTTGAGGTTGAATAAAGACATTAGTCCATCAAGTCCAACCTATTAGGATCTCATTCTTAGTTACAAACTACCGATGTTAGACTGACCGGCCTATAGTTCCAGGCTCTATAGCCACCGGCTGTTCACATACAACTGATCCGGTGGCTATAGAGTGCGGTGCTTGGGAGTGTGTTAACCCTCTGACGCCGCCGAACCAGCATGGCGGGTCTGTTCACTTTGACTGGAGGGAGATCAGCATACTTCCAGCATCTGGTCTCCCCTCCGATCACTGAACCTGGAAGCAATGTGTATTACATCACCTCTATGTTCAATGTGTAATTTCTCTGGCTCCTGTAGCTCGAGGATGAAGCTCATGAAGTAGATCTCTGCTTTATCAGCTTCTTTGGGGTCCCTAATAGACCCCTGATGTCTCCATAAAAAAATCCTGTCAGGTCCTCTTTGCTATTGCATAGTGGGCTTGTTAGCCCCTTATGTGATAGCAATAAAATTAAGTGAAAAACAAAATTAAACCCACATATAAAAATTTTTTTTTAAAACAGCAAAAATAAAATTTTCAAAGTCCCCCACCTCCTTGTACACGCACATACAAATGCACTTATGTGTGAAAACGACGTGTGTGCTACCCATGTTACACATCCCATATCACTTCGGCATGAGTATGCCTGTCACGTGAGCAAATATATGGACTGCTATTGTTTACCTCCTGCTGAAAATTCAAACTGTGTGGCTGTGCCTGGATAGTACACCTAGGATTTAAAAGCGGACTGTATTTGTGGCCAAGCTCATGGCCAGTCAAGATCAAAAGGAGCACAAGCTTCCACACTGATTAAGCATTGTTACATTAGGTCCAGTCCTCCAATAAGCTAACATTTTTTCTGTTACCTGACCCCCCTCCCTCAGGACACTTTATGGGCAAACACTTTTTTGCATCTGTTTCACATGTGTATTTGTCTTGTACTATATTTTTAAAAAACCTCCATCTATAATCCCCATTAACTTAATAATATATAACGCTGTGATGATCCGTTTGTGCAGGTCGGACTTGACGGAACAGGGAAAGTAAGTAGCGCAGCCTTGGCCTGCTACATATCAGATTGCAAGCTCTTTCGGTTGTCCATAATGCAGAGTTACAGCCACGCGGAATTCAGGGAGGAGCTGAAGAAAGTATTTAAGGAAGCTGGACTCCAAAGCAAGAACGTGGTACTCCTCATCAGAGGCTCTGACATCATTCAGGTAAAATGTCATCTGCCAAAGTATATAGTTTAGCCAGATCCTCTTGAAGGGACATATTTTATCATTTTGGGGGTTATTCACAAAAGGGTGAAGAGTTTGGAGAAGTCAGGAGAAGTGAACAATTTAGGCCAAAATAGCTGATTTGGAAAAATTCTCCAATTTAGCTCACTTTCCAGGTCAGCTATATTGTCCTATATTGTTCACTTCTCCTTCCTTCCCCAAACTCTTCACCCTTTTGTGAATAACCCCTTTTGTGTACAAAAGAATTTATGGCTGATAAGCTACCACAAATGTCCACCAAGTTTACATTTATTTGAGCTTTAAAACAATGGGAATACTGCTGTTCTATATGATAGGAAAATGGTTGGCATACTGATGTTCTATATGAAGGCAAAGTAAAGAGCTCGTCAACTGCCAAAGTTATCCTCACAATGTAAAAAAACAATATTTTCTCAGCTCACCAGTAGCAGTGAGATGAATCCCTTGGATCAGTGAAGCTACTAAGCATTTGAGCATCTTGTTCCAGCACCCATCTTTTTGCCTATGATAAATTATGCTTACAATGGGTGTGCATGTCCTATTATTTATGCCAACTGTATTGGGTTAAAAGTAATGTAATGCTAGCATTCAGGATATGGAATCCTTTTTCATTTCACATGCCTCTATGTATATTTTTCTCCACATTAACATGCAGGCTAAGCTGTCTAGTAAAAGTAACAGTTATAAGGGTTGGGACAAGCCATATAACAATGCCGGTGGTGCATACAACCTTTAGCTTTTATGCATACAATGTAAAGTGGAACTGTGGGTACAGTCAATAATAACATATGTGATGCCGTCTGTTGCTAGTATTAACACAGCAGTTTTTTGTTTGTCCCACTTGTGATATTGTTTTATTAACTATAGATCCTGCTGATAGAACTGTCATTTCACCTATTCCTGTAATGAGTGACAACGCTGTTTGCTACACAGTGAAATCACACAGCAATGTTGTGACCTTATAGGCAGGGTAGTCGGAAATGGACTGTAGGAATGTAGGAAAAGACTGGGAACCCTGTCAGGTTTTCATTGAGGTCTATGTCCCCACTGGGGAGAAGCTCCCTATTTATCCTTGTGACCACTGTTACAGGGACAGAAAAGAGGTGAAATGTAAAATGTTATTGTTGCCATCAGAACAAGAGTTGAGGCAAAATCTTCCAATGGGGACACTTGCTCCGGTGACGGCTCTCTTACAGTGGATTTTATCTCACTTCTTGTTGTGTCTAAGGGTCAGGAAGTGAAGGAAAATCTCCCCATAGGGACACAGATGGCAAAAAAAATTTAACACTTCTCTATCTGAAAAGCTTTGGCTTGAGATAAGCCTTGATTTCTGCCTTGATTTCTATTTGAGCTGCCTAAATGACAGCTGAAATTTTGAATGGGATGCAATGGTATACATAGACACTTCTTATCACGTGTCTACTCTTTGATCTGAACCTTTTTTTAAAACATCATTATCAGCTCTTCAGTTTATAACCAAAGAGATTGGCACTAGATACTGGAATATTATAGATTCTACCTTTGTCTTTGCGCAGGATTCCTTCCTGGAGGATATAGACAGCATCCTGAATTCGGGAGAAGTTCCTCACCTGTTTGACAAAGAGGAACTGGATGGTCTCTTTGTGGAGCTCCGAACAGAGGCCGCAGAGGCCAACATGTCTGACAGTGCACAGTCTATGCTGACCTTCTTCTTACAGGTAGATCACTCCTCTGTGTAGAGGTGGAATATCAGCTGATTCAATGCCATACATAGACAAAGAGTGCCTGATATTCTATTGTCCATCTCATCCATCTCATCTTGTCCTTTTTATCCTTTACCGCTACACATTTTTGTTTGCAAGATTTCTCATCTGTTATACTAAAACAGCTTAAAGAGATCTTCAGTGCGCTAATGAACCAGATGTTCAATGAAGCTTATTATGTTTTTGAGTCAGTTCACGTAGGGTCCATTTAATTCTATGCATTGTGGCAGTTCATTTTGATATTTGTTTAGACCAGCTCATTGCTTTATAGCGCAGTACAATATGTGCATTACGGCAATTTGAGGTATCAAATTAGATGCTTATTATTGCATTGTGGTGCTGTTCATTTTAAATGGCACTCCAATGCACTCCTGCGTAACAGCACACCAAATTGGTGAATTGTGGCGCGCTGTTGAAAAATGCAGCTTTAAACAAATATTTGAGGTTCATACAGCCCATTTGTCTTAAGCTGGGTAAAACAATGAACCTCACCACATGAAAATACTTGCGTTGTGGCGCAGTGCTTAGTAGTGTGAACGTGCCTCCACAGTGGCTAACCATTCTTGAATGTGTTGTGATGTATTGGCAACCCATTCAAAATAAATGGCTGCCCTAACACAATGCACGTAAACATGTGATACCACATTAACGCACTGTAAGCAGCTTTAACATTTGAATATGCCCTAAAGGACGTTGCATTCAGTATTTTCATTACTGTGAGTTTTTGCTATTTTTGACAGTTTGGGATGTTGTTTTAAGTTCACTTAAGGGGACGGGAAGTCCTATGTTCCTGCATTTATATTGAGACATCAGGAAAAATAATGATGTTACATCTGCATAACAGGGACACCAACAAACAGGAGTAAAAAAAACTGATGGAGGTTCTAAGCCTTCTACACTCCATCCAAAGTTAGAAAAAAGCTTTAATAGTAGTTATACTTTTCCTTCCCATGTGCACGTCAACAGATAAAAACTGACTGAGTTGCTTGCCATTATTCCCCTTTTTTGCATGTCCACATTTGACAATATCAGACAGGGTCCTGATTGCCCACTAATCAGATCTGCAGTAGTATGGGCAAGTTTAGGTCCTTCTTGGCTTTGTCTCTCCTCATTTTTAAACTCATCTAAAGGACTATGTGACATTTAAAAATCTCTCCTTGGCTGCAGCGGGTCCGTTCGAAGCTACATGTGGTCCTAGCCCTGAGTCCTGCAGGACAGACATTCCGTGAACACTGCCGATCGCACCCATCTCTGGTCAACTGCTGTACTATCGACTGGTATGACGAGTGGCCAGAAGAGGCCCTCTGCAGTGTGGTCAACAGTTACATTGCAGAACACCATCTGCTGCAAGACAACCAGGTGCGCTACCGGATCCTTTTGTCTCATGCTACTCATGCTACAGTTTCTCCCCTGTTGAAGATCCCAATCAACTCTGGCCTTCACTCCCACACAGAGTTTTCTCCCTTCCTCCTGATGCTGGTCTCTCATTTTCTTCTGCTGTCTCCATAATGTAAAAGAATCCAGGTGACCTCCTTGCACTTACTACATCAGGTGGGAGGAGCTGGGAACTCAGTTGCAGAGATCTTAGGGCTTATAAACACCGGCGTATGCTAGGCAGAACTCTTGCTGGAAGAGAAACTAGCCCCATGTACATAATGTGAAGCCAAATTTGCACCCTGTATAAACCCATGTCTGGCACCTCCACTGTTACGTGTAATTGGTACCTCTGACCGGCCCTGGACACATGTAAGGCACGGGAGAAGCAGCAGAATTGCTTTTGTTTCAAAGTGGTACCACTGCAACAATCCATAGGAAGGAACTATTACCCAAAAGTGGGCCAAGATCTAGTGCCCGATGTTTCAACTGCTGGGTGCAGAGCAATAATATAAATAAGGCTCAATTCTCAAAGCTGTAACAAAAAGTATAATGATCTTTATTTTCAGCCATGTGACTGTAATTTTCAATTCTTACTGGATTCAGCTGAAAATATTTTTTTCACTTTTTGTGAAAATAAGTATCTTTATCCTGGTGCTTTATCTTTATTAATTGAGCCTAACGTAGGTTGCATTAATTAGGAGTGAGGATTGCTGCAGATGAAGACAAATTGTGCCTTAAAGTATCTCTAAAGCCCACATTTGTTTTTGTTTTATGTTTTATTTAGAAGAGGGTTAAAAATCCTGAGGGGAATTTATCAAAACTGCAGCAGAAAAAATATGGAGCAGTTTCCCATGGCAACCAATCAGCTTCTCTCTTCAGTTGGTTCTGTGAAGATTTGAAAATGAAAGATAGAAGCTCATTGGTTGCTGTGCACATCCGGATTTTGATATGATCCAGATTTTGTCTGCTCCTGTTTTGATAAATTCACTTCCCTGTGTTTTGTTTTGGGGTTTTTTTGTTGTCTATGTCCAGTTGAGGAGATTTCTTTCCACATCCTGTCCTAGATACACAACAGCAAGTGATAGGAAATCTCTGCAAAGTGATGGTAAACTGCTGTTATATTTTTGCCTCCAGAATAGATGTCCCCTTTGGAAGATCTCCCCTAACAGCCTGTTCCAGTGGCAATCTGTTCCAAAGACAGTGGTCACCATGACAAATAGCAGGGGCACAGACAGCAATGAAAACCTGTTAAAGAGAAACACAATCACACTTACCTTTTCTATTATACCTTTTCTTGAAAAAAAAATTAAATACAATGAAGTGAAAGCTATACTAGAACCCCGTACTAAAAGAAACTTGATGAGAGCTTAGGATTGTAGGCTTTGCTAATTCCAGTGTAATTAAAACAATTTCTTTATTTACACATGTATATAAAAACAAATAAATGTATACCAACACCATAGATACTTACAAATGCAGAATCCTGGATCACAAAAAAATATACAGGAAAGATTGTTCGGTTATCATAACATTCAATTCAAACATATTGCATGTTCCCACATTCCATTGTTAGAATATTGCATTCGTTGCGCACATAAGTAAGGTGAGTACTCAACGGGATAATATCTTTGGTATACAATTGTAAGAGCCATTCGTAAATGAATATTCATGTTCTGATAGATACCCAAGAACAGTTCCTTCCAATCCACAGGTACAGATATATTGAAACTAGGGATGCACCGATATATCGGCCGCCGAAACATATCGGCCGAAAATGGCACTTTTGGCTAAATGCCCAAAGTGCTATTTTCCTGCCGATACATCGGCGCATTCCAGGTTTCTTTCCTCCCCGCTGGGCCCTGCTCTGTGTTCCAGCGGGGAGGAGAGAAAGTGACAGCCAGCCGAGCGGTGCGGGAGAGGAGAGCGCTGTGAGCAGCTGGTGTCTCTCCTTCCACACCGCTCAGCCACCTATCACAGTCCGGCAGAGCGGTGTGGGGGCGGAGATAGCCGGTGCTGTCACAGGAGGCTGAGATCTCCTCCCTACACCACTCGATCAGCATCCTGTGACAGCTGTCAGGAAGGAGAGTTAAAACAGGAAATGGCTTTCATACACTGTATTTGATATTGGTAGACCTGACCATCTCAATCCCTCATCCAGCAATAAAAACTTGCCAGGGATTTAGCACTTCTCTATACTGTACAAAACTGAAAAAAATAAAGGTTTTGGCTAGAGATGCCCATTAATTTTCACTTTAAAACTGAACTCTGGGCACAAGAAACAAAAATATATTCCTCAATAGCACCAAATGTCTTTGCTTACCCAGTTGTTACCTTGTCAAAGTAGTGGTGACATCATCACTGTGCTGCATATAACTTGTGCAGAGAACAGAACTGTGGGAGGGACCCAGCAGGTCTCACCAACTACAGGCTGTGTGCAGAAACGACAGGAAGGGGCGGAGACAAGACCAGTCACCCTGCACAAGAAGAGAGCGCAGAAGCGACTGGTCTTTATTACAGGAAGTTCGTTCACAAAGGCAAACTTTCACACTGAATTACTACACAATCCTCTAAGAAATACATGCATGCCTCTTATATTTAGACACTATTTGGCTTATCCATGAGTTTAGCTTTGATTAACCTTTTCCATAAGAAATGAACTTCTGCAGTAGTGGTGACACTTGTGATAAGCAGGTTTGTGGTGTCCTCTGCAGGGTCTTCAGGACAGGATCGCTCAGGTCTGCGTTTCCATTCACGAAAGTGTTTCCAGCAAAGCAGAACAATATTTAAAGGAGAGCAGAAGACATTATTATGTGACCCCCCAGAGCTACCTGAGCTTCATAGACACCTTCTCACACATCCTACAGACCAAGAGAGAAACAGTGACCACAGACAGGTAAAGGATGTTGCTAACTAGTAATAATAATAATTGGGTGTACTGTCTGCCATCCACTCCACATTAGTGTTGGTATTACTTTTGATCTTGTTTTTGGTGAGGTCTTTTTCGGAGAGAGGGAGAGTCTAGTTCTGTATAGTGGCCACATCTACATAAACCTTTTTGTCAGGTATTCTAGGTCAGTGGTACTCAACCTGTGTAACCTCAGGACCCACATTTGTCCTTGGTCATTAAGTCATGACCTAAGTTGCACAGCAATGGAATACATGACATTGCGGTACCCCGCATTCCGGTGTGTGGTAGGTGTGATTGCATGGTACAGGGCATTAATTGCACTGTGTGATTAATGCACTGTACTAGTGTGAACGGTCCCTCAAAAACATTGACAAACACACACAGCCACAGACACAATCTCACACACTCAGACATTCTCACACACATACACACTTTTTTTTTTCTTTTTAAGATCCACCCAGTCTCCCTATCTTACGAGAACTGGAGTGGATCCTCAGCCTGGGGTCCAGTGTGGGCTGCTGTGCTGTGATGGAGCTCCATCCAAATGTGCATTGCTTGTACAGCCCCCCTTGCGCACCCTGTAGGAGTGCCGGGAGTCAGAATGTGAGGTCACTCAGGTCCAGGCACCTCTATAGGGCACGAGATGGAGCTGTAAGCAATGCATGTATGGATGGAGTTCCCTCGTGGCCATAACTCAACCCCACCTCAAGCTGACACTCAACACTGGGCATAATATTTTGAATGGCTGCTTGGCGTGAGAAGTGACAGTGCTGTGCTAGGGAGAGGCTGAGGAGCCACTTACCTAAAAAAGTGGAAGGCACATGGTGACCCACTGAAAACGGGGTCGCGACCTACTTTTGGGTCACAACCCATCAGTTGAGAACCAAGGTTCTAGATAGAAAACAGCTGCCATCACCATTGTCTTGCAGGCAGATAAAAATTGGTTCTGCGTTGACTATTTCTGTGTCCTTTCCCTTAATCCCATGTTCTTATAATAATAAAGATGCTTTATGGATGAAGACAAAGTGAAAACTAGTCAAAACTGCAATTGTTTATGCAATTGCTGTAGTGCAACGTGCGATATCAGAATGCCTTGCCCTCCGGCGCAGTGGTAAAGAAGTAGTATATGTGCTACTTTTTCTCACTGCAATACACGATATTGCGGTACCGCATGTTGTTCTGCACTGAAATGCACAGCTGCCAGGTGGTGCGTTCGGGTGCCATTCAAATCGATGGCAATGCAACACAGCTAGCACATGGTTCTGCACGCTAGGTGTGTTGTGTAATAGCGCACTAAATGCATGGTAGCCTGCGAATAGCACAACACTCCGGTGTGAATGGGTCCTTAGGGTTGCTGATATTGGATCAGCCAGGTGTGTGAAGCTGCATGCTTTTTATTGCAAACATACACTTAAAGCATCTGATACTCCTGCAGTACTTAAAAGTTTGCTCTCCCCAGCTCAGACTACCACTGGTGTTAAAGGAGAACTATGGGGTCAGTGTTTTTCCCCATAGTTCTCCTTAGGGTAACGGGAGGACACAAACTAGCGTCCTCCCGTTACCCTAAGCTCAG
This sequence comes from Nanorana parkeri, assembly GCF_000935625.1. Classification (NCBI taxonomy): domain Eukaryota; kingdom Metazoa; phylum Chordata; class Amphibia; order Anura; family Dicroglossidae; genus Nanorana; species Nanorana parkeri. The sequence goes on along the minus strand of NW_017306508.1, from coordinate 514,554 downwards.
TATACCGCGAGCTACAGCTCGCGGTATACTGAGACGCCGCAGCCGGAGCGGATCCCGACTTAGAAGACGGGATCCGCCCAGCGGCGTGAGTGACAGCTGGCTCTGCCTATCTAGAGGCAGAGCCAGCTGTACCCGCCCCCTCCCCCGTCCGTTCCGCCAGTCAGCGCTGGCAGATCGGAGCGGGGAGAGGGGAATCCAGCCCCTCCCCCTGTCACGGCAGAGAGCCGTGACAGGATCAAGAGGTGAGCGAACCCGGTATGTGTTCCCTCACCTCCCGATCTACTGAGCCGACCTGTGACAGTCTCATTGTCACAGGTCGGCTTGAACTATGAGGTGAGTGGAAATCACTCATCTCATAGTTCTCCTTTAAGTGGTATTACCCTGATAGGCCCTCTGGTCATTTGCTGCCACTTTGGTGTAGGTGAGGGGTAGGTAACCTCGGCACTCCAACTATGCTAAAACTTCAAAACCCCATCATGCCTCTCTGAGCCATGCCTATGGCTGTCAGAGTTTTTCAATGCCTCATTGTACTTGTAGTTCTAAAACAACTGAGGTCCCAAGGTTGCCTATAGCTGGTGTAGGTCAAGATACATGAACAGAGATAACTGATCTAACCCTCCTCACCTTCCCTTTACTGCACATATGCTACTCATGATAGTTAAAATTATGCACACTCAGACCACAGTTAATTTGTAGATATGCTGGTACTTCGGCATTCATGAAATATGTCTGTATGCTATACACGGGTTTACTCTATTACTCATGTATACCGACATACAGCTGTGCATAGCCATTCATGTCTATGCACAGTTGTACTCAGAACCTGGGCTGCACAGATGCAAAAACAGCTAACATTTTTACATTGTATGCCCCAATTTGCCCATGTGCGTGAGCTCTAATTAGATACCGTACGTCAAGTTACTTGGTTCTGTGTCGGTTGTTCATGTGCAAATTGAAGATTGTTGTTTTTCTCAAATAAAGACTTCTTGACAGGAGGCAGTCTTTCAAACCTTCCAGTCAGTATATGTATGTGTTATAGTGATTTATTTTTCTCTTAGAAATCGTTTCTATACTGGGCTGTCTAAGCTGCTTGAGGCCTCCTCATCCATTGAGATCATGCAGCATGAGCTGGTGGCTCTGGGACCACAAATAGAGCAAAAATCAAAGGTAACGTTGTTGTGACATTTTGTTATATACATCACCCGGGATCTCCTAGTTCCTCCTCAGCTGATGGCCCTTGGCTTCACCCATAGTTGATGTACATCAAACCATTCTTTTTTCATTGTAAATATTTTTGATGTTAAGGAAATAGAAGAATTGATGGCTAAACTTCAGAGAGACTCGGTTGTTGTGGAACAAGTTCGAGCCATTGTAAAGCAGGAAGAAGAGGTGATGGCTCAAGAAACCAGAATTGTACAAGAATATGCCGAGGTAACAGGTCTTTTCACGTGGTTTGTCTTGTAAGCAAGGCTGGATTTAACTTTAGGTGAAGAAGGTTATTATCAGTAGAATTATCAGTAGAAATATAGTGAGATCCTGTTACCAGACCCTTTACTTCAACAACAATCTTCCCAAATGTTATGTGTTCATTTTATTCATGGTTTTTATCTGTCAAAAACCTCCCTTGTGTACACATCTAGAAGGGCTGCTGTGTGCTGCCAACTTGGAGGTGATGTCAGCAGCTCCAGCAGACACAGAGCTGTCACTCATTTGACAATTATAGTATTCCCATTTGCTTCTCCCTCAGCTGCTAATTGAAAAAATAAATATGGAGATGAGGAGAGAGGCGAAGGAGCTAGACCAGCACAGTCAGTAATTATACATTCCCAGGAGAGGGCTATGACGTGTAAGCAAGTAGAGGGCTGTTCTGGGGAATAGACTTCTCCTGAAGTAGTCAAATTTTTTGCAGGTTTAAAGACGCATTGCAAGTGAATAAAAAAATTTTTTTTTTGCAGCAAGCCCAACGAGAGCTTAGTGAGGTCCTGCCCGCTCTAGCAGAGGCCGTGTCAGCTCTGGATTCCCTGGACAAATCTGACATTTCAGAAGTCAAGTAAGTGACATCATAAAAGCTGCGACATATATACTTGGAATTCATTGTGTAATGACTGGAAAGAGTTACCTGGCTGTCTTTGGAATCCCTAAACTGGAGCAAACATGCAGCAAGCAAAGTTAGAGTGCAACCAGAACTCTTGATTGGAGTTGTGGTTTGGTTTTATTTCTCATTAACTGGCACCTAGTCATGGGAGGACTGCATTTATCCCTCCACCCCAGGCAAGTATAAAAGATTTGGGTTGGTGGCCCTGAGTGGAGATCTTCCACCTTTCAGACCTCAGTCAGAGAGGAAACTGTAGTCAGTTACAGAATATTTGTGATAATTGCATAGTATTTTATTTAAGTGACTCAGTGTCATTTCCAGAAGGCAGCAGTCATTCTTGTTTAGCCCAAAAGTTGTTCATCATTTATATTTCCATTTTGTTTAACATATACAGCATATAAATGGGCAAAGATGTGTCACAAATGAACCATGTTCTTTTCAACACCACCCACCAGGTCTGCCAAATGTGGCAGTATTAAGATAAACTTTCTTTAGCCCACAGGAATCTGCTTCTGCCATTAAAGGACCAGTTGGCCTTGTTAACCCCTCATGCCAAAGGTTCCCAGTCTCGTTCTAACCAGGCCTCTTGTATAAGCTAGCAATCTTCTAAAAATACTAACAGATATCAGAAAAATGTGACCGATAGCAAATGTGAAACTCATTGTCACTAATTGAAACCAAGGTTAGCCATTCAACTTGCTGTATTTGAGATTAAATGTTAAACACTATCATGCAGAGTGTACACAAATCCTCCATTCCTGGTGCTGACGGTCATGAACGCTGTATGCGTGCTTCTGCAGAAGAAACCTGATTGGGCCACAGCCAAACTCCTCCTTGGAGACCAGGGATTCCTCAAGAGATTGGTCAGCCTTGACAAGGACCACGTGTCGGAGAAGGTATTGTTTTATTAAAAGCCACATCCTGGTCCACCAATCATTGAGAAGTGATTGGTTCAGTGTAGATTTGTTGAATGTATTATTATTATTGTTGCTGATTAGAGAGATGAAAGAAGAATTAATAACACCTTCATATCACCCAGAAGTCCTAGACCTAGAGCCAGGCTGAAAGTAGTAATATACAGTATACTGAATTGTTATATGTAGATGATATGTAGAATTATGTTAATATGGATACTGAAAGAACCAGAAGTTAGACAGGCGGTGGCAGGTTATGAATTTTATGAATTTTATTATGAATTTTTTTTTTTTAAATCAGCTTGATTTAAATAATCTCATCAATGTGTTTGCTTTTAAAATATTGTTTCTTGTATAGTTTGTATTATATATATACTTGGGGGCAGCTATATTTACTCATTACAAAGTCAGTCTCTGCCTCGTGCTTTGCAGTGCTGCACAATGATTATAATTTACCTCTGGTTCTAACAACACAAGTCTATAAGCCATATGACCTATTGAAAACAATGCTCTCCATTTGTGGCTTTAGTCTTTCGTCAGCAGTTGTTAGAGGAAATTAACTCTTGAAGCTGTTCCCAAAAAAGGCAAGCAGAAGGCAAAGGACTAGTCACCAGTATTGCCTGTATGCTTGCTGCAGCTATTCCCAATTACTGGCTTAGCATGCCTTGTTCTGCACTTTGTGTCTGTAGGGAAGCAGTCATCATTGTAGAAGCAGAGTTTTGCTTCCTCAGAGCTGTCCACCTGATGACTGGTGATCTAATGACTAGTGGGGTAATGATCAAGAAGCAGTAGGAGAGGTGGAGGAAACATAAATCTATAGAATGAATGAGGCAAAAGCAGGGAGATCATTGCACTGCAGCTTCTTGGCTACAGCTTCCTCCCCAGCAAGGAGAACAGTGAGCAGCACAGCAGTGAGATTACGAAATCTCGTTACATAGTTACATAGTTACATAGTATTTGGGGTTGAATAAAGACATACGTCCATCAAGTCCAACCCATATCGGTCCACGCATCATCCCATTATTAGGTATACTGGTATCCCTGGATATTACGGTCCCTCAAGAAATTTTCCAAACGTTTCTTGAACAAATCTACACTCGTGGCTGAAATCACTGCCGATGGCAGTGACTTCCAGACCTTAACCGCTCTTACTGTAAAGAACCCTCTTCGTCCATTGTGCTGGAATTTTTTCTCCACCAACTTTAGGTGGTGGCCTCTCGTCTTTGTAATGGAGTTGAGACTGCTAGTGAGACTTAGCAGTCAGAGGCAGCAATGCCTTAGTTGATCTCACAGTGAAAAAATATAGCTATTATGCTTCAGGCACAGAAGTGCTTAGGCACAGGAAATTTGCATTTTTCCAAGTACTACTTAGGTACAATTAACCTTGTTTACTATAACCTAGCATACCTTTACTTTTTTTGTTCAGGTCCTCTTTAGGTAGTGTGGTTATATTTGATACAGTAAGAAAACAAGTAAGAGCTAGCATGGCTAAAGTGACACTAAAATCAGGAGTTACATCTTAAAAATGCATTCAAGTACTTTAACTATTAACAGAAATGTATCTTATTTGTGTATCACTCGGCTGTAGATCCTCCAGTGATCTCTGAATTGGTGCTGACACTGTCCTTCCTTCTGGAGGGGGGCTACTTTTGTTCCCCATGGTCCCTGTGTGTGTTGTAAAGTAGTCACCACTCCAAGCTCACTCCTGTGATGGACTACAATCTCAATACAAATGAGTAAACTAAATGTGAGATTGTAGTCTATCACAGGAGCATGCTTGGAGCGGTGACTACTTTACAACACACACACAGGGCCCATGGGGAACAAAAGTAGCCCCCCTCCAGAAGGAAGTGGTTCATGTGACTTGTAATTTATGCTTTGCTGTTATCTACTTACAGGTTTTCCATCATTTAAAGAAATATACGAGCACCTCAGATTTTAACCCACAGAAAGTTGGTTTAGTGTCCACAGCCTGCCGATCTCTGTGTCAGTGGGTGCTGGCTCTAGAGCACTATCATGAAGTTCACAAGGTACGTAGGCCACAAGTTAGAGGAAAGAACTGGTCATTGTACATGGATGCCTTTCCTTTTTAGGAAGCCTTCAACTTTCATGGCAGAATTTAGGTTGTCCGTGAATATTGGGAGATTGTGGATTTGACCCTTGGACCGCTGTCTTTTCTTCAAGATTTGTACATCAATTAATCAACTGGTGCACTTACACTTATATTGTTAAATATATTCTGAGCCTGGTCCATGGATGCCCCCTGCAATCTCTGTTCAATTCTATGAAGAGTTCATACTCCACCTGCACACGGAGTACAAACTGTCCATAACATTGAAAGGAGAGACTACTACCCAATGTGTAGACCCAGCTTAGAAAAGTTTGATAAGCAACTCAGGGGCTTGCTGGGTAATATTTCCCAGTGTGTATAAGACTTGCAGGGGGTGTGTGGGACAGTAGATTTTAAGTGTAAGCAGAACTCCACTCAAGTATCTAAATACTGTACATGGTTGCACTACATGCAAATTAACTTTTGCCCTGTATCTGTATTTTAGTGTCTGTAATTGGGTTCATCCAGCCCTGCAACCCTGCCAGAGAACATAGCCAGTTTGGTCACCACACTTGTTGTTCCATAACTTGGGCCCATCCTCCTACCCTACTGTTGTCTCATAACCTGAGCACATCCTCCCACACTTCAGTATTATCCCATAACTTGGACCTGCCCTCCTGCATGTCAATATTGTCCCATAACGTGGACCTGCCCCCCTGCACCTCACCATTTTCCCTTAAGTTGGACCTGCCCTCCTGCATGTCAATATTGTCTCATAATTTTGGACCTGCCCTCCTGCACCTCACCATTGTGCTATAACTTAGACCTACCCTTCTGCACCTCACCATTGTCCCATAACTTGGACCTGCTCTCCTGCACCTCACCATTGTCCCATAACTTGGACCTGCCCCCTTGCACGTCACTGGTGTCCCATAACTTGGACCTGCCCTCCTGCACCTTACTGGTGTCCCATAATTCGGACCTTCCCTTCTGTACCCCACTATTGTCCCACAGCTTGGGCCCATTGAGAATTGGTAAAATGCAGTAGGGGCAAACTGAGCACAACTACACTAAAAGGACACAGACAGTAATACAACCATGGTAAATAACCCCTTTGAACTGTGTTCAAACTATAAAACAATGTTTTTGCTACAGTTCCAGTTTAATACTTTAAGCATCTAACGTCAAAATTAACTTTGTGCATGACTTTGGATGACTCGTTTTTCTTGCTGGGATTTTACATGTCCTGTTTTATTTCAGATGATGATACCCAAACAACACCATGTGGCAGAAGCCCAGGAGGCCCTGAAGCTGGCCCAGGAAAGACTTAGACAGAAACAAGCCAATTTATCCCTGGTAAAGCTCTACCTCTATTCCTCATGACTCTCTACATAAATGTATCTTCATTGCACTGTTCAGTCAGTGCAGAGAGAGACAGCTAAACTCCAGACAGCTAAATAAGGCTGTGTTATAGCTAAAGAAGGAACACATTGGAGGCGAATGAAATGGCAGAGAAGATGGTAGCGGTGGTGACAGAGAGCATGGAGCTGTCATCAGTGAAAGAGTGCAAACTAAGGGGAAAATCTGCCATAAAGTACATGCATGCTATGCATATTATGGCAAGTGCTACCACGGCATCCACTGCCCTAGTTCCTCTAGAGACCATTACTAAACTCCTAAACATAAAATTAATATTATTGCAGCTTACCAATAATTAGATAAGGTGTCTAATACTTCCTGACCCTTCATGTCTACTCCACTGTATCTATAGAAAGAGCCACAGTCATCACCCAGACTGGACTTCGAACAAGCATGACTTTGTTCATCTCCATTACATGGTGGATTGCTGTGATATTTGTGCTTTCTTTCTGTACTTTCTGAAAATGTTCTTAGACTGAAAAATTAATACTAATGCAGCCACCGCATCTAAAGACTGGTAAGCTGCAATATATTAAATTTTTGTTTTTGGATTTAGATCTACAGATATCCTATCTTCTATCCTGAGCCATATTTGAGCTGCACTGTACATAGGTATATTCAGATTACAGTGATTTCAGCAGTCATATTTGTACACATAAGAACCCTTTCACACAGGCACCTTCAGTTCCGGTCAGGATGGGATTCGTGCACAGATCTCTTGCTGATCGGAATGGATGTCACCGATGTGACATCTGTATCCATCCAGTTTTTTCCTCCTTTTTGCAATGTAGGAAAAAACTGAAATTACCGGACCCGTGTTGGTCTATTGGGAGTCGGATGTACAGTAAATCAGAGTACCACCAAACCAGCACGATCATGTCTGGCGAAATGGAACACTGTTCCGTTAGTTTTCACAGACCTGGCCGGAGTTGGGCGTAACCGTATGTGAATGGAAACCCATCCGTATAAATCCGGGTGCCCATAGACTAAAATTGGGCTTCCGGTCCGCCCAAAAAACTGACAGACAGACCTGATCGGAATGCTCGTGTGAAAGGGTCCTTAGAGCTATCTAGGTGCAGAATGAAAAACAATAAATTGTTTAAGAAGTTGACAGGTCCAGAAAGTCACAGAAAAATGAGGAAGCATGCAAAAGGGGTGAAGCAATATAAATGAAAATGAGTCGTAAGAAAAAAAATATGGAGGTGCTGTTACTGACTTGTCTTGGAAGGTGTGGGCTGCATGGGGCTGTCATGTATACAGGTAAACCAGGTGTTCACCTATGCATATATAAATGTGTTATGACTGTGCTTTATAGGTTGAAGAACATCAGCAGCGACTGCAGAAACAGTACAATGACAGCGTGGCAGAGAAAGACCAGCTGGCGTACAGGAAACAACTCACCACCAAACGTCTGGAGAGGGCTTCCGTGCTCATCACCGCTCTGGAGGAGGAGAAGGTGCTGTGCAGAACTATTGTTTGAAGAGAACCAGTCACAACTGTGCTCAAACAAGCCCTATTGTCTCAGCTCACCTATTATAGAACACTTACCTTTGGGAGTGTGCATTATTATAGATCTATATTTCTCTCTTATTTAGCCTAAAGTAGCCAACAAATGTCAGTATTACATAGAGTAGTATTGGTTAAAATCCCTGTCAGTCTTTTTTTTTTTTGTAAGAGTGGATAGTTGTTGTTGGATCCCTGGAGCTTTTCTCTATTACCATTCCGTGGTGGTACTGATGTGCAGTTTCTGCACACACAAGTAGGTCATCCTGGGCTGAGACTGGAATGAGTGAATTTAGAACAGAATTGTCACACTGCAATTTTGTAAACCAGATATAAGTTTATTCCAATGTAAAATGAGATGAAAAGTGTATACAAAGCCAACAGTTTTCAGGGGCTAAGCCTTGCCTCCTTCATCAGGGCTACAAAATGACAAATCACTATAAATGTATAAATGTCATTATATACAGTATACATATATATTTATATATAGATAATAATAGGCAGGTAACAGATTCTAGGATATACCATATTAATAATATAAAAATGGAACCTCAAAAGTTCAGCAGCCAGCAGAGTGCAGAGCACATTTGTAAATGACATCACAGTGCTTTTAGAAATGAGCCCTTCCCATATATGTTCTCTTTAAAGCCATCAGTAAGGCTATGTTCTAGTCCTGATGACAGTACTGCTTCCTCACACAGGTACGCTGGAAAGAGTCAGTGGACAGGTTGGACCTGCGATTGGACGGTATTGTTGGTGATGTCCTGGTTTCAGCCGCATTCATCGTGTATTGTGGTGTGTTTACATCTGAGTATCGGGCACAGCTGGTTGAGCAGTGGTTGGGATTCTGCAGAAACTACAAGATACCGGTGTCAGAGGATTATTCTGTCATTAGAGCCATGGCAGGGAAGAGTGAGGTAAGGTACCCCCGCTACATGTATCCTCTGTGTGTAAATAAATATCATTCATGGGGGTTCTGCAGCAGATACACTGCAATCTTACTTTATAAAGGGATTCCACAGATATCAATTTTTTCATGCAAAAGTACACACACTATCGTTTTGTACTGTACAGTATATAGGTATATTTATTTTGTCAAATTATCATACAATGCCTAAGGCCCTCATTTGGTTAGTGCTGTGACATTATTTCCCATTCTGTCTCTCTGTCTCTGGTAGGTGTGGAGGTGGCAGAGTGAAGGGTTACCCCCAGACCCATACTCCACGGAGAATGCCATATTGGTGAAAAATGGTCGGCGTTGGCCTCTTCTCATTGATCCCCACGATCAGGCCCATAAGTGGATTTGCCAGATGGAAGGCGACAAACTGCGCCAGGTTCTGGTCTCCGACCCTGGATATATGAAGACCTTGGAAAATGCCATACGCCTTGGGGAACCCATACTTTTACAGGTGTTCTATGAATGTATAATACACCACTTCCATGGAGTGTCTACATGTGTCCCAGTTAAAGGGAACCTGTGCCATTGCTGACTTGGCTCCAGGATGTGTCATCCTGATCTACCGTCACTACCCATAAGTCACTAACCTGGAAGAGGATCACAAAATGGGAGTTCCTGCCGTATATATATTACTGGCTGCATGCTTGTCCTGAGCCAATGACTGATTAGACAGTGAAGCCAGGATCAGAACGGCAGCCCTGGAGTCTTTAAAAACCAGTCAGAAATGGCAGTCTCCATGTTACTGTCATAACAGGTTCACTTTAATCAGCTCTGACATCAGATTTTTAAAATGATACAACCTGGACAATGTAACTAAATTGAGGGTCCCTAAAGGTGGGAGAATTACATTTAAAGACTCTATTTCTGTTAATTCACAGCTTAGGTTTACACATCTCCACCACACAGCACAGTCAGGTGTATGACACCACTTAAAGTGGTAAACCTAAGCAAAAATGTAATATATTAAAGTGTACAGCCCTTAGATGTGGTGGCTGCAATAGCGTTCATGTTTTTTTTATTTCTTTTCATCTGGTGGTCCTGCCAGTAACACTTTTTGTCCTAGAGTGACATCGCTCACTCAGTTTACTGTATCTGAGGAGGAGCAGAGTTGTCATCCTAAGACAGGTCTGCAAAACACCTCCCACTCTCCTTTTCTCAATATCATAAGGTGGAAGTGTTTGTTTGGTAGTCTATAGAGGAGAACCTGGCCAGGCTGAGAGCATAGAAAGTGTGAAACTCACAGGGTTCCAGGCAGGATCATAAGGTATTTTTTGCAATAGGTGCACTAATCGAACAGATATTTGAAACTCTTTAATGGTATTTTTAAGAGATCAGAAGGGAGCAAATAAGATAAGTTAATTGTTAGGGTTTATATACACTTAAAGAAGAATTTAAAAAGCTACCCCCGCACTGCAAGAGTTCAGTAAAGAAGATATACTCAGATATACCCTGATCCTCAGTCCCATGGGGTTGCTAGACTGGTTCCCGCAGCCTCTTCTCTCCCGGGCTAGGGACTGGTAACAGCAACACGTCCAATGCAGGTCCATTGATTTGGATTAGATGTGGGGACGCCGAGGGACACTCCACAGCCGGAGCGGAGGGGAAGAGAGGTGTTTATATCTGCTTTGTTTGAGCCACCCAGACAATCCGGGCACTTAACCCTTGTGGTTTGGAGGTAGCTCCACTGCAAGGGTACGTTTTTTAAATTCCTGAAGTTCTTCTTTAAACCTTGACTATGTCTGCCATTCTCAGAGTGTCTTTGGCCGCCTGTTTCTGAAAATATCTGTCTCTGTTTATGTCTGCCATGTCTTCATCTAATATATGACCGCATATATAGCAGTTATCAGAACAAAGCATAGAACATGCTTTATGATGGAAGACATTTTACTATTGAAATACATCAATCAAAATGAATCCATAGAAATAAACTTATATATTAACAATAAAAAACCCAAACAAAATAGACAATTATTGTATTGTCAGGAATAATGTTCTCCCTGTAAAAGATTAAAGTTGCTGGAATTTACTTTAGATGGTAATGATCTGTAGTAGTGTTCAGTTATAAGGTCACTAAGCTCCATGTTAAATCTTAATATTATAACATTATTAGAATAGTAAATCATTGTTTCCTGTACAGTATAATGTATATAAAACACAAACTCTTTATTCAATTTATTTTGGATAACATAGGGAAGGATTAAAACCCCTCTGTCATGTTTTCTTTTTTGTCATCTGTGTCCATTTGGGGAGATTTCCCTTCATTTCCTGTCCTATAACCGCAACAGAAAGTGAGGAGAAATCTATCCAAGGTGAGGGGGATTCCCTTTTTAGTTGTCCATAAAACAAGTTTCCCACGCAGTGGCGTCACAAGCAGGGTGCGGGGCTACAGTTATTTTGGTGTCACCCCCTCTAAAAAGTCAGGCACTCAGTCATGGGCTGAGAGCCCGACAGTGAGGGGACCCGGCGGCATACCTCATCCCGCTGGGTGAACGTCCCCTCCTCTCTCTTTTGGCATCCATCACTAAGATGGCAGGCGTCAATTAGATGACCGCGCATGCGCGATGACGTCACGGCGGGGTGTCACCCGGCCTCCACTCCGGGTGACACCCTGTTCTCACGGAAGATTTACTCTCTATTCCTGTTCTGGTACCAACTCAAAATTTTTGATTGCTTGTCAGTTTCAATCTCAGCGACAATGAGGACAAATAGAGAAGGCAAATCTTCATAACATGAATACAGACAGTAAGAAAAATCTCACAGGTGTTCTACCCCCATACCAATCTATCTAAAAAGTTTTTACTTTAGGTACACTTTAAAATGTATATCAAAGTGTAACTCCAGCCATTTTTGTTTAATGAAATTGGGTAGATCCCCTGAATGTGAAATCCACAACTTTGAGGTTAGCTGTCTGGGTCCCAACTGAGGAAATTTCCCTTTTCTTCCTACCTACATGACCATTGTCACCAGGGCATGGAGTTTGAGGAATCTTCCCAGTTAGTACCTTACTATAAAAAAAAAGATACTCAAATGATATACCGACGCAAATACATCATAGCACCACATCCCAACAAACATAGACTGCAAACATATGACATCAAAGTCTTTGATGTTGTACGTTTGTTAAAAAAAAGTGTCTTTGTCTACATTGAAGAGATTTTTCCTCACTTCCTGTCCCAGTGATGGTAGTTATTGAGACAAAAAAAGTTATTGAGACATCTCCCTCACTTCTTGGGCTCAAAGAAAAAGTCTGGGACTGGACTTTCAGTTCAAACCATTGTTGGTATTATAATTATTTTTATTTTTTTGTTATTGCTGTTACAATTGTAGTTAGTAGCATTATATATAGATACCATTCCTAGTATTCAGACACAGCTCACCTATTCGGTCCTGTCTTATTAGGATGTTTCAGAAGATTTGGACCCAGGTTTAAAGCCAGTTTTGGGAAAAGAAATCCACAGTCGGGCTGGACAAGATTATATACGACTTGGTGATTCTGAAATTGAGTACAACCAGAATTTTAGGTAAGATGTTATTTTGTAATTAGATAAAGGATTCTGGAGCTCCTCTCTGTCATGACCTGTGGCAGGCTCTCTACCGCAGCTTGAAGGTGATATTTGGTATTGCATCCAGACTGCGGTTGAATGGGATATGGGCACTGATAATCCCCAAAGTGGCTCAAAGTTAGCTGAACCTAATTAACTTAAGGAATTCCTGGTAAAAGTGCAATAAAATCGAGTATTTTAAAAGCTTACATGCAGTGTTTTTGCCTCCCATAAATCATTTTTATTGACTTGTAATGTGCCTCTGAACTTGCAAGCAAGGACAATACCCCATCACAGCTCCCTCCCTCCTGCTGCCATAGCCCTCATCTCTTCTAGGACTCCCCTCACATCCCCACTTAAGGTGCCCACACACCTTGCGATAATCCTACGATAATCGCGGGAAATCCCGCGATCGTACGATTATCGTAAGGTGTGTGGAAGCCGTGCGACCTCTGCTACTGTAAGGTCGCACGACTTTTATCTTAGGAACATGTTCGAAAACCCACCGAGCATCATGCGATGTTCGGCGGGTGTGTAGCATGTTCGTAAGATAAAAGCCAGGCGGGCCGGTGTGCGCAAGCGCACACTGCCCGTTCGGCATTGCGGTCATCGGAAGCCCGCCCCTCAGAGGGGCGTGGCTTGCGATCATCGCAAGTACGATCTGCCTGTCCAAGATAGGCAGATCGTACGGTTTTTTAATTACCTTTCAACCATCGCAAGACAAAAGTCTTGCGATGGTTGTAAGGTGTGTGCCCAGCCTTAACCTTATGCAGCTGGCAGGGGAGGAGCGAAGGGGAGTACTACAGAATGTCACTTGAGTGACAGCTCTGAGTCTGCCGGGGCTGCTGATATCACATCCAAGATGGCGGTATCCAGCAGCAGTTTCAAGGATGTCTACACAATAGTATGTACAGATAAATTACATACTTAAAATACATTAAATGCACATGTAACCTTATGGTTAGATTGTTGTTGACCTGAATGGTGTGGTAGCAGCGTCTCCTTAAATTATAGTACTATGTTTATCTCACCCTCATCTTTCTACATAACACTACGTTTCACTAGCAAGGGCCAGCGGCACAGGATGTTACCACAGGGTCCATAACAGTCATATAACATAATGTTATTTTATTGGTGTAGGTATTTTGGTGCAGAAAATGTGGTGCTTTGTATATTGGTGGTAATTCATTTGTTCCATTAATTTGTTTTTGGCACATGACCTTTTCAGTGTGTGATAGTACTAATGCTGTATCACAGTGCTAGTGTTTATCGATGTGATAGCATACATTTTACCTGAAGTTTATGGTTATTCTTATGGGTTATGTTCAAGTCAAAACATATCTAGACCAAAAAACAAAAATGTAATATATAACAGTTTACCAGTACTCAGATGTGGTGGCTGCATTCGTTTTCTTTTTTTCAGGATTTGTTTCAATATTTGCTCCTGGTGATCCTGCCAATAACACACTTCCTGTCCTTGTGTGACAACGCTCACTCATCGTACTGTATGTATGGAGCTTCAGCGTTGTCACTGTTTTTGTGCTTACTGTAAAATCTTGTTCTTGGAGTCTGTTGACTCCTCACCTCTCATCCGTTTTTTCACAAAACCGAGGCATGCTGGGTAGTGTAGGAGTTATACAGGGGCTGGCTTACATTTTTTTCTGTTTGTCAGTGTCCCAACCTTACATAGGCAGTAGTATAACCCAACTGTTTCTGAATTCCTGTGTCCATCAATGGATTCCATGAAGATAAATGTAAAAATCTTATGATTGTGATCATGTATATTGACAGCATATTTATATTGTCTTGTTTAAGGCTCTACATGTCCACCCAGAACCCCAGCCCTCACTTCCTGCCTGCTGTTTGTATCATGGTGACCGTGATCAGCTTCACAGTAACTTTTAAAGGGTTGCAGGACCAGCTCTTGTCCAGTGTGGTGACACATGAGCAGCCCCATCTGGAGCTGCAGAGGAACCAGTTACTGGAAAATATATCTTCTGATCTGTGCACGCTGCGAGAGCTGGAGGAACGCTCGCTCACTTTACTGCAGAAAACAGAAGGTAAGGTGGTCGATGGGGGCGTTTTTTTTAAATTGAAAAAATTATTCCTATAGTAAATAGATCTGCTACATTTGTCTACCAGTCCATAGGCAGCATGGTTATCAGTAATTGTAGTACTCTGGTCCAGCAATCATTTGTCACTAGGCGAGTATCTTCATGGAGTTTGAATGACCTTCCATTATTTGTGTAGGCTTCTTTTAGGTGCTCTGATTTTCTATCACCATCCAAAAAACATGTTGGCGAGTTAACTGACGTAGAGGTGCCAGAAGATATTTCTCTCACCCTCCAAGCTTCATTGCTACTTCTGGTCCTGGTCGTTCTGATGTGGAAAGCTCCAACACTTCCTCCTGCCTGCACATTCCTATTGCCCAGTGAGGCAGCCCATAGTGATAGGCCAATAGCAATATTAGGAATAAGTTGAAGGTGGCAGGAAGCTTTGACATTACCAAGAAGATTCAGGGCTTTTTCTTTTTTTTTGTCAGACTGGCATATGGGTTGAGCTTGTAGACTTCTATAGTTATGTCCAGGCAGCAGGGTTTTATTGTAAAATATTTTTGCTTTGAATGAAACCACAGGAACTACAAAAAAACTAAACTAACAGCTGATGGTACCTTTCAATTCAGGTTTTGTTCCCCCAGTGTTGCCTGAACCTGCCCTAAATTATCTCTATTTTCCCATAGTGTTTTAGGCACACTCCATGCCCTGATCCAACAAAGCAATGCCCAATGCCTAAGCAACCATCAGCAGGGGCAAGGACTGTCATGTGAGGGGATGGGATGTGTTTTTAGCTTTTCAAATTCAGACTTTGATAGCCACTTTGGAAGGGCTCCAGGCAGTGCTGGTGGGGCAAAACCTGAACAAATGGTATGTGCCGACAGCTTATGCTTTCAGCTGCCTTCTACAGCTTTTGGCCTTCCTTTTATATGTGTCTGGAACCTTATGTCTACATATCAAAATACTGGCCATTGTAGTATTACCATGTAATCATTTATCTAGGACACCTGCTTGATGACGAGGACCTCATTGACACTCTACAGAAATCCAAACTGACTTCTAAAGACATTATGGAGAGAATGAAAGCTTCTGGGAAAACAGAGGAAACCATTGACGCAGCCCGTGGTATCTACCTACCTGTAGCCAGTAGAGGGGCCGTGCTGTACTTCATAGTGGCCGACCTTGTTCATCTCAACTACATGTACCAGTTCTCCCTGCACTGGTTCCACAAGGTGTTTGTGGAATCTATGGATGTTTTAAAGACCAACCAAACTCACGTCTCTTTAATGTCGTCTTCCGGCACCATCCGCCCACTGAGCAGACAGAAGACTATAGAGAAGGAAGCCGAGGATAAGGAAAGACAGGACATTGAAAGGCACCTCCACAACATTTGTGATACTCTGACCAGAAATGTCTACAAGGTAATCATGTGGCTATTATTGTAGTGCTTGTTAGGTGTGTCCAATCCTGGAGAATGTATTCTTTGGTGACGGTCTGTATAATAAGAACCTAATCAGACTTAAAGGAGATTGTGACATAAGAAAGTGCATATTTACAGTGCA
This sequence comes from Nanorana parkeri, assembly GCF_000935625.1. NCBI lineage: Eukaryota > Metazoa > Chordata > Amphibia > Anura > Dicroglossidae > Nanorana > Nanorana parkeri. The sequence goes on along the minus strand of NW_017306508.1, from coordinate 498,457 downwards.
TTGAGGAAGTACATCCTGTGAGCATCTTCAGTAAGTACGTTTACATACTTCTCGATCAGGAGTGGGCAATTGCGGCCTTCCAGCTGTTGTGGAACTAAAAGTACCATGAGGCATTGCAAGACTGATAGTTACAGGCATGGCATCCAGAGGCAGAGGCATGTTGGGATTTGTAGTTAAAGCGCAGCTGGAGGGCCGGAGTTGCTTGCCCCTGTTCTAGATGCATATGATTATTAGGAGTGGGATAGAAATACTATATATACTATACTATATTTTTTCTTTGGTTTGACCATGGATACACTTTAACAGGCTGAGCTGCAGTCATTAAACACATCTGTGTTACATGAGGCAATGAGCATATTTTAAACACTTCTGCTATGCACAATGAATACATGAAGAGCCTGTTCAGGTATAGGAAAACAAGGCAGGTAATTGGTTAAACCGGCAAATTTTGGTATTTCACTTTCCTGCCTTCCAACCTAAAGTCTGTCAGAAAGAAGACACATATACTGTAAATGTGTTTAATAAAGATATACAAGAGTCAGAAATTCAGTGGCTGCAGCTAAGAGATTTCTAAACCTTTTTGTTTTCCTGTAGATTGTATCATCGTCCCTCTTCACAGAACACAAGCTCTGCTTCTCCTTCCTGCTGGCAGTGAACATTATGAGGAATGGCAGCGAGGATCTTCCGGGTCCTCTGGGGTTCCTACCACATGCCGAGTGGAATTTCTTCTTGAATTCGGTGCTGCTGACCAACTTCATGGGCAGGAAGGACTCCCCAGGAGACGGCGGTACCAGAATCTCATATCTTTGTCTTTTCACATATCTACCACTCCTTACATGACCTTCCATCTAAAGGCAAAACTCCACACTAACAACATAAAGTGTATCTCTATCCAAAATATTTTTATTTTTGGACAGTGAAGGGAATGTTTAAACCCCCTCAGAAACGCAACAGGTGAGAGGAAACCTCTGTAACATGAGCAGAAATAGCCTCATAAAACAGTTGTAACTAGAACAGGTGTCCCCATTGGAAGATTTCCCTTCCTGTTATAAGGAGGTATATAGTGGAGGTGATCAGCACTGTTTTTTCAGTATTGCTGGAGTCCTGGTTGGGTGGGTTGTTGTATAGGTGCACATGCATCTCTCTATTGTACTTGAAACACCCCATCTACAATTGCCCAGTCCTCAGTCCTTTCCGTCATCCCCAAGCCCTGATGAAGCCCTTGGAACCCCAAAACACTTTGTCTCTTTCTGGAATAATATATCATGACTGGCACTGTCTACATTTTCTTCTGCTATAACATCACAAGCTGCGGGAGATGAATGGGGGGAAAAGTTGAGAAGTATTCTGTGATATTTCTAGAAATATCTATTCCCAAGTTTTAAAATGCTAACACAATATGCGATAGTGAATCAGCTAAAGCATAGGGCCTGTTAAAAGGGTTTACTAGATCCAGTTTATTAACAAACCTGAATAACACCCGAAGTTCTCAATTATAGGTATGGCATTGGAGAGAGAGGTATGTGTACCCGCTAAAGACTTCAGGGTGTCATCCTCATATAGTATGATCTTGATTCTTTGTGAGCCTCGGATAAGGCCACCCTCTGTTAGAATGTGCTAATTGGAGCAGCCAAAGGCTCAAATTCCAGTGAGAATAGTAAGACAGGGATAAGGGACAGGCATGACGTGTGCCCCTATGAAGAGAAAAGCTGGATTAATAAGTCACTGACCCAACACATGCCTGAG
>NW_017306508.1:478122-496701 GCF_000935625.1 Nanorana parkeri | reverse complement strand
GGCTTTGGCAATAGTTAGAGCCAATAAGGAACTGTAACCAATGTTGTCTGCAGGGGTCTGCATGCTGAGAAATATGTATATTAATCACTATAGATCTAGCCAGTTTGATCAAGATGGACAATTCACACTCAGCTCACAGGATGTGACAAGGACCCCCAATTTCTAGCAGGATCACAGGTATTCTCTGTACTTCCTGAAAATGTTCTTAGTCTGAAAATTGAAACCACAAACTTATTTTTGCTAGTGTGATGATCAATACTGGCACTGTAATACAACATTATAGTGATACAACATTATTACTGGCACTGGACTCCAGTGCTTTCACTTATTTGTACAGTCTATGAAGGGTAACAGGAACCCTGCTGTTGAGACCAACATCCCAGGTAGCAGTGGCGAAGGTGGTAGAGCAGCACTTTGCTTAATGTTTTGTGTTTTTACCTGCCATTTTTTTAAGTTGACGTGTCTCCATTATCTCAGATGATTCTGCAGCTCCTAACATCCCAGAGTGGCTCTCTGGCTCCACCTGGAGGCAGTGTGAGTACCTGGCACGCCATATGGAGCCGTTCTCCGCTCTCTGTGACTGTCTGCTATCCAATGACCAGCAGTGGAGGGAATTCTGCAACAACAACAACGTATATGAGTTCCTCAAGAGCCTGTACAGTGTAGAAGGCTTCTCATCACAGGAAGGTATACAAGGCCGCACAAACCTGCTGGAGTATACAGCCAGACATAAGCTATAACCCTGTTCTGAGGTTATAAAAGACCTGCAAGGCTGTATACAGTTACATTCTGATTGGTCACTACAAGCAGTTCTTGTATCAGTCATGTACATGGGCTTCTGTAAGATTATGTTTGGTTTCTTTCTTTGCCCCTTCATTTTGTTGCTCAGTCTACCAGGAAAGAGACATAAACACTATATTTGATTGGCATAAAACAGCAAGAAATGAAACCTCGAGTATCATGTAATTTGTTGATTATAAAATGTATTTACAGTAAGTATGTCAGTTTGTAAGAGTCCAGTGAAAATAGAATGTGAGAGATAAATCAGAGCAGTTGTGATTGGTTCCCAACTTTTCCAAAACTGTTAATACTTTTTAGTCCATTGGTACAGCCACAGCAAGGATCCTCCATTGAAGTTGGTTGGCTTTTACTATCAGACTTCCTGGTGACATCCCTGACCTGATGAGATGATAAGAAAGCTGCTGGTAGGTTCTGGCAGTGTCTCTGAGACATGGATGGTCAGAATTCATAGGTGAGGCTTGGCAGGTCAGAGGAAAGGCCTGGATATATGCAGTATAGCACGATCAGATCATAGTCTTGGATCTAAGCAGGCCAGGATCTCAAAGGGCCATCTATGGTCATGCATTATAAGAGCCATCTTACTGGATTATTAAAATGTATGTACACCCATCCACCACAGTCAAATAAATTCTGTTTTTGCTTTGTAAATGTAGTTGTGAAGGTTTTTTATTTTGGCGTGAGTAAATGTTTCATAAACACCCATTGATCCTGCCAGTTTCTGCTTTTTCTCCACGAGGCATTTTTAATGACCACCAGCTCCCAGTTCTGCAGGAAACTGCTCTCCCTGTGCCTTCATCCAATCTGCTGCAGTCAGTGTCCCCCACAGTTTGATTGACAGCTGCTCTAACTGTTTATGTGCTGAGACAGTCTTCCCTCTCAGAGGTACATCAAATAGAACATAAATTTGTCTAGTGGTGGCTAACTCCCATAACCTAACCTCCTAGTAATTCCATGATCACAAGCATAGAAGATGATGAGGGCTTTAATAGGGCAATGCTTCAATAATTTTCTACTTGCAGTATCAGGGTACATTTACTGTTGGACATTGATCAATAATCTTAATTTCCTTTGCCATAGTGTCTGAAATAAGAACTGCATATATTGGCTCATAACAATTACACTTATACCCTCAAAAAGGCAATTGAAGAATAAAAGCTTGCAAACAGATTGGCTGCTATGGACACTACAATCCGGCCTGAGTATAGTTTGGCAGAGTTGTACACAGCTAATTAGTTATTGATAAAAACTTCTTTCTGTTTAACAGGTACGGCACAAAGTTCAGACAGAGAAGACACCGAGGACCCGGGAGAACAGCATACAAGTATTGTATTTCACTGGGAGGAACTTTCTTCATTCCAAAAACTTATATTGGTAAATATGAAATGTTCCGTCATTTTCGGTCATTGTGATATATCCCGTATATAAGGTAACCTTAAAGTGGAACTCCAGATATAGTGTTTTTGTCTTGGACACAGTGGTGTAGGGATAGAGCCTTTGTGGGATTTTTATTGCTTTCTGTGTCTCCTTGATTAATTGCACGGGTGTCACAAAGTTTACCGACTTGCAGTTTTTTTATCCTAAAATAACGCTGAACATGTTTCTTGCTGCTTCTTCTTTTTCACGCTTAATCAGAAACATTTTATGCTTTGAGCACCCAGACAGACATTTTCATGCATCAAGCTTGAGAAGAAGGTTTCTCCTGATGGTGGGATCTTGTCTGCACATCCCACCTTTAACTCAGACCTATGATCACTTTGAGAAATGTGCAATGCCTCATTGAAAGCATGCAATTTCATTTTCACCACATGATGGCGCTATTGTGTTCAGCATATAGCTTCCAATTTGTTATTTTGGGATGTGCAATTCTGAAGGCGCAGTAATGTGGGTGTGTAAAGTAATCCCACATTTTGTTAGATCACTGCAAAGCAACAGGTTTGATTATATCCAACCCCCCAGTAGCACATACATTCTTTCCTTCGCTCTCCAGCGCTGGAAACCAGAGAAAACACCCTTTACTTTTAAGTATGGAGGAGCATGTGACTCCATCCATGTGACTGCACTGGGCCAATCAGCAATAATGCCCAGAGAGTCCAGAGCCCAATGTAAGCTGGCACTCTTTCTACACTACTATATGGTTCACACTTGGCTCATTTCAAAAGGACATTGTCTTCTGTGCTCAGCAAAATGATGGAGACAGGAGTCAGAACACCTCCTAAGTGTCCATCTTTATCTGCCCTAAATGATCAAATTAACACAAATATATCTCTGTGTTCAGGTCAAGGTCCTCCGTCCAGAATGTTTAATCAGCGCCATCCAGGAGTTTATCATTGAGAAGATGGGCAAAGAATATGTTCAGAGCAGTGCAATGAATATAAAACAGGCCCTGCAGGAAACCAGCAACACTACCCCACTTATATTCATACTCTCGTCTGGTAAGTAGTTTATCTTTCATACAGTTTTATTAATTCTTTGTTACAGTAAATGTTTCATAATAACACTTCAGTGAACCTGAACTCCATTTTAAACTTTTAAAGCAAGCCTCTAAGGTTACAAAAATTCATACAGAGTGTCCCATACAAATTAAGATCTGTTAGGCCCAATTCACACTGAGCGATTTATGGTGCGATTTTTGCAGCGATATCGCTGATATTTCCGCGCTATATCGCTCTATGTAGCTTCACCAATACATTTCAATGTAGCTATTCACATCTAGTCGCTCAATATTGCTCAATATCGCTCAATATCGCTTGTAGCTCGTCGCTGGTAGCTTGTCGCTCCTACATGACCCTTTTTTAGAGCGATTTTGAGCGATATTGCTCCTGATTGCATACAGCCCAATAGGAAGATGTCGCACGATGTCGCGCGACACGTCGCTCAATGTCGCTCAAAGTCGCACGATTTCCATGTCGCTCAGTGTGAATGGGGTCTTACAGTCATCTCTCCATCGGCCCGTGTCTCCTTCCTTCTGTTTCGGTGCTGAAGCTTCCACTCTTCAGAATTCGACACCTGCGGGAGTGTCCTATGCCTGTGTTCCCCATAGCGCACTGTGGTACCATCCTCTGACCCTTACGTCACCACAGCTTAGACACTTAATATGCCCTCTATACTAAACATTGCCTGCATCACCACCTAATGTACACACAATATGAAAGTCTGTATTAGAATAATGATACATGTATTAAAGGGAGCACCACAACTACATACTGTATATACAGGATGGACAAGGAAGCAGAGGGTTGCCCAGAATACACATGGAGTTTTAGCTCCACCAGCCCTGCCATAAAGCTCCACTTACCCAGGAGGCGCCATCTTTACTACAACATGGGGTATTTTTTTAGACTTTTAGGGATTTGATATATCACTGACATCTATAGGTGCACCGAAATAGAAATTTAAAAACCGAAACGAAACCGAAATAGATAAAATTGTCAGGCCGAAACTGATACCGAAAATGTTTATATTTTAATTTTTTAACATTTTTAAAATGTTTTATTTTTATTTATTTTTTATAAACTTTTACATTTTTATTTTTTACTTTACTTTTAGGGGCTTTGGGGAAATATTAGGGGTCTAAACAGACCCCTGATATTTCCCTTTTAAAATAGAAAAAGAGATTGAGAACACAGAGTGCTCAATCTCTTTTTCTGTATCCCCTGTTATCAATGAACAGGAATCCTCTGAGTGTTCCTGTTCATTGATAACTTGAGAACAGAGTGTGTTTACTATAACCACAATTATGAATGAACAGGAGGTGATGTAGATCACTTCCCATTCATTCATAATTGAGGATATAGTACACATACCATGTCCTCAATTATGTACAAACACTCAGCGATCACTGATCACTGAGTGTTTGTGCTCGCTCTCCTCTCTGACACAATGTCACAAGGAGGCTGAGTGAGCAGTGCGAGAGGAGAGCCCAGCCTCCTGTGACAGCGCTGTCTCCGCCCCTACACCGCTCACAGCTCTCTTGTACCGCAACGCTCGGCCGCCTGTCACTTTCTCTCCTCCGCGCTGGGACACAGAGCAGCGCCCAGCGGGGAGGAAAGAAATCACGGATGCACCGCTGTATCGGCAGGAAAATTTCACTTTCGGCATTTAGTCAAAAGTGCCATTTTCGGCCAATATGTTTCGGCGGCCGATATATCGGTGCATCCCTACTGACATCAGCACTTTATTATATTACTATTGGCTTTTCTGTGTATCTCTCCTTTGTATGTATTGACCCGGTTTATACCAGCACAGGATTCTTATAGAATGCAGTGATACTGGTTTATTTGGCATAGTTGTACTGATGGATTGGTGGGTTCAACTGATTTTATTTGTTTATACTCTGCTCATGTGCACTCTGTATACTCTGAACAACTGTGGTGCTCCATTTATTACATGTACCATTACTCTGCTAAAGCCTACGCGGTGGTTCCGGCAGTTTTACCATGGACGGCATTTTTACTGTCTTAGTTGTATGTGTTTCTCTCTATCACTTGCACACTTAGTGGTTTAGGTCTTTCTCTTTGGGTTCACTGTACATTACTATAGGACACAACAGTGACGTAAAGGTTAGAGCGTAGGGCTGTTGAATACTGAAAAGTCTGACAGAGGCAGCAGCACTAGAAAGGATGTCAGAAAAGTGATTTTGTCCCTCGCTGCCACAGGTTATGTTAGTGACAAACGGCGAGTTGTAGCTAGAGACTTCATTGCTATAGTCACTAGCTGCAACAAAATCACTAAGAAGCATTTTTTTTACAGCTGACAGGAGGTCTCACCCTTCACTCCATCCAAAACAAAAAACAGTTTTAGCTAGAGTTGGGCTTTAATAGGTTTGTAGCTCTAACTTTCACATGATGCATCATCATCATAACAGGTAGTGACCCGGTTGGTGAACTGGAACGCTTGGCGCTGGAGACTCGGGGGAGCACGCTGCACCTTGACATGATCTCTCTGGGCCGCGGTCAGGGCGTGAAGGCCGAAGAGCTGATTAATAAATCCCAGAGGCTGAAAGGACATTGGGTATTCCTGCAGAACTGCCACCTGGCCGCTTCCTTTATGCCCAGGCTGAGGGAAATCGTGGAGGGGTAAGTCCGCGCTCTATTACAAATGACACTATAGTATAGCGTGTGCACTTTAAAGAAAACCTGTACTCATTCCTTCTTATCAACTTAAAGTGGATCTGTCGGAAGCTTTACATGTTTGCATGAACATATTCCTGACATGTCACAATATACAGCTGCAGTATCATTTTTTTAGAAAACGTAATTTTAATAAAAAAACATCCTTGAGCTCCAGTCCTGTGACTTAACCTAGACTAAGATGAGATCATCAGTCTGCTGCAGGCAGGATGCAACATTTCCTCAGTCTCCTCTACCCCATTGATTACAATGGCTGTGCAATGTTACTCAGAAGGTCACAAGGTGGGGGGCTGATCTGTGTCAGACATTTGTGGGGGCCCCCACACTGCAAGAGTTACCTGCTCTATGATATTTTACAGGTGAATTGTGGCTTTGTTGATTACAGGTTCGAGCAGCAGAGTCAGTCTTTGGACCCCCAGTTTAGACTGTTGCTGAGCTCCAAATCGGACCAATTGTTTCCAGTGTCCATTCTACAGAAGGGGTTCAAGGTGAGGCTCTACCATTTATTACAATATATTCAGCAGTTATAATGTCTAATACCTCAACATTGTGCTTTTCACTCACCTCATAGTTCTAGCCGACCTGTGACAGTGACACTGTCACAGGTCGGCTCAGTGGATCGGGAGGTGAGCCAACACATACCAGCATTTGCTCACCTCTCGATCCTGTGACGGCTCTCTGCCGTGACAGGGGAGGGGCTGCTTCCCCCCTCCCCGCTCCGATCCTCCAGCGCTGACTGGCAGAACGGACGGGGGAGGGGGCGGGTACAGCTGGCTCTGCCTCTAGATAGGCAGAGCCAGCTGTCAGTCACGCAGCTGGGCGGATCACGGCACAATTGTCGGGATCCGCTTCAGCTGCGGTGTCTCAGCATACCGCGAGTAGCAGCTCCCGATATACTGCGGCGTCTCAGTATATAGAGAGCTACTGCTCGCGGTATACTGAGCCTAGGGTGACGGGAGGATGCTAGTTTGTGTCCTCCTGTTACCCCAAGGAGAACTATGGGGAAAAGCCTTAACCCCATAGTTCTCCTTTAACCTGAGAGAGCATGTAAACTGTTCAGATATTGTCTATGTTGGGAAGTGATTCCATGGATCCTGTGCTGCAAAGACAACACAGGATCCATGTATAAATTCCTGATATTATAAATCCCTATATTATCTTCTGACAATCCCATGTGTGGCAGAGTGTGAACTTCCGTCCTGTGATCTAATAAAACTCTGTGGCAATGCATAGTGCTGCCAAGTCCAACGTTTTCTGGCACTGGGGGCTGGAGAAGGGGGGTGCTCGGGCATCTAATGGGGAGAATGTAAAACCTAAACAACGTCATGATGATCTTCCATAGCCCAACAAGCAGGCAAGTGATGCAGGAAGTTACAAAGCTGCAGTAGTATATAGTGGCATCATCCTGCTAGCTGTGCAGTTAGGCAGGTGAATGGGAGTTAGAAGACCGGCTGAACAGATTTGCAGATTTATCTCGACAGGTAAATAGTTCACGTATATTTTTTTTTCAGCTGCTGTTTTCCTGGAGTTTTGCTTAAATGTCCTTTTCTGTTTCTTCCCTAGATGGCGGTGGAGCCCCCTATGGGTTTGAAGGGGAAACTGCTGCAGACGTTTGACGCTAGTGGGACTGGACTGATAACGGAGAAGACGTTTGAGAGGGAGAACCATGGACGGCCCTGGAAGAAGCTGCTGTTCAGTCTGTGCCTCTTCCACTCTGTGTTAAATGAGAGACATAAATACGGCGCACTTGGCTGGAATATCCCCTACGAGTTCACCTCATCGGACCTCGAGGTCTGTGCTGACTTCTTCTTATATACACATAACTTAGTATTGTACCTTGGGCTGTCTGATGGAAACTGCAAGTGTTGCCCATATCAGCCAATCAGACGCTGCTTGTGGGTGACATACTGTATAGGTTTTACATTAAAGGGACCATATCACTACAGTACAAAAATTAAATAAAAGGTATCCAGTAAAAGAACATATTGCACACCTAGCTTTCCCGTGGTGGCAAGTAAAGTCTTTGCTGCCTTGAACAGCTGTGGGAGCTCCTGCTATCCTACATCTGTGCCCCCAATGGACACGGAGGTCAGCCACTGCAAAGGTAAGTCTGCAGTGTTCTATTATCAGATCTCAATGGTTGTAACCACCTGAGTTGCTATCTTGTGACCTTTCACCTAGGCAGCAACGTGGGCACCTGAAGAAGGACCCTCACACCCTGCATTGAGGAAGAGAGAAGATTTAGGAGCCAACACATCATGTGACTAGGAAATTAGGTAAGTAAAAAGGGCATTTAAAAAAAAAAGTAAACCCAGCAAGTTAGTTACGGGGGTGAAGGGTTGAGGGTAGGGGGGGAGGGGCAAGGCATTCCTAGGGATCAGCTTTAAATATAAGGTGTCCAGACTGCAGTGGACTTTACTCTTGCAGCACACCTCTACGCCTGTGATGGCAACACTGTCATCTTACTTAGTAGAAGGGGCGATGGAGAGCTCATACAAAATGACAACTTATGATGAAGTGGGAGGTGTCTTAGTGGTGATGACATTCTGTCATAATGTCAAGAAGATGGCGCCACACGGGATTGGTTTAGGATGGCTGACAATTACACCCGGGACCCCAGAGTCAGCACCGCTTTTGTTAAATTACTGTAGAAGGAAAGGCTAAATAATAATCCAACATTTAAATGTTGTGGAGGGCCGACAATGGGGATGATGAATTCCATAGAGCAGTGACATCACCGGCCGCCATCCATTGGTCTAAGCCACATCTTTGAAATAAAATGACTGGACAGAAAAGCTTAGAGACTTACATTGTGATTTGGTATAAAATGTATGCGGGGCTCGGGGGAGAAACGAGGGGGCGGGGACATTTAAATGTTGGTTTATTGCTTATCCTCTCTCACCCGGAATGACACGGATCTCCTATCAGAATGAAGCTCTGTCATGTGACATATAATACGGGCTGTGCTTGCAGGTCTCTGTACAGATGTTGGCGATGCTTACTGAGGGCCGCAATGAGATTCCCTGGAAGGCCGTCCATTACCTGACCGGAGAGGTGATATACGGAGGCCGCGTCACAGATCTCTGGGACCGCCGGTGTCTCCTCAGCATCCTGGACACCTTCTATAACCCGGCTGTGCTACAAGATGGTTATTCCTTCTCCGAGGACAAGGTGATCCCACATTGCATGGCATGGAATAGGTCATGGTAGTGATAGTAATAGGGTCAGCTGGATGTATTCTGTAATGCTGAAGACTAGGGATGTCCCGATGCCACTTTTTTAAGACCAAGTACAAGTACAAGTACTTTCCCGCAGGTACTTGCCAATACCAATTACCGATACTACTGGTCCTCCCTTGTTAGTAGGCATCGGGATCCCCCAGCTTTGGACACTGGGGCGGTCACTCCGGTAGTTCTGCCCGTGGGGCTGTCCATGGCTGTGCCTGCGCCGGGAAGGAGGAGGAGATAAAGAACCAGGCAGGCACTGCCATGGACAGCTACTTGCAGGTCACCAGCAAGCTGCTGAGGTCCCCACAAGCGCAGATGCTCAGCAGCTGCTGCAGTTTAAAAATGTACCGGTATCTGCCTTAAGAATCTTGGCATTTTCACAAGTACAAGTACTTGTGAAAATGCCTGGTATCGGCCCCGATACCGATACTAGTATCGGTATCTGGACATCCCTACTGAAGACGTTTCACTCATCACTCAGACATCCTCCCCGGTTCTAATGAGAGTCATTCCCATCAATCCAATCAGCGAGGAACGTGTCACAGAAATTACTGATTGTTCAAGAGCAGGGCAAAAGTTGTGTTATCACCTCCCCCCTTCCTGTCTGAATGGAATAATCCAATCACTGTGGTGTCAGCAATTGTGTCAAGGCCGATGCTGATTGCAAATATCTTCACTGTTTATCTCTTACTGTTTCAGAGGCCATAGGGACAGTACAATCTCCGCAATAGGGTTATAGGCAGCAATAAAATATAATCATTATTCTTCCCATGTCTATGTTGGAGTTGGATTGTTTAATCTGCTTATATTTGCCTTCCCCATTTCCTTCTTTCACCCTCATCAATATGCTAATGAAATTATTAAATAAGTACCTTTCTCATTTCATGACATACTTTATTTTAGACTAAGTGACATCATCACTGGGTACCTGTACGTCCTTGTGCAATGCAGGCAGATCATGGCTGGGAGGGGCAGGCAACGTGCTGTACATAGCTTCATGAAAACATCACAGCACCCTGTCTCAGTACTCCTCTCAAGAGCCCTCAGCCTTGAAAAAAAGCAGTGGGCTGGCTCTTGGGAGGACCTATGCAAATATTACAAAGCCTTGATGGGTGGATGTCAGTCTGCAGGAGTGGGCGTTCCTAGGCAGGCTCTGTTTCAGTCAAAGAGAGGAGCCGGTACAACTGTGCAAAACTGAAGTGAAGGCCGGAGGTCAGCTTTAGGCACACAAAAAAAGTGGAATCACTATAAGGTGGATGGGAACAGCCATCCCCCCACAGAGGGCAAGTACAGAGACAGGAATTTTGACAAGGAGGTCACACTGCTCACATACAAACAGTTAAAATCAGAGGTGAAATACATTTAAATGAACTCTGACCGGCCAAAAAAATGTGTCACTCTGCTCAGCCAGTCTTATGATCCAGGCGCCCCTGCTGGACAGCATAGCTAGAACCCGGATCTTTATTGTAGCAGCAACGCAGCATGACCCAAGACAAACCCCCTCAGCCTGATCATTGGACGGTGGAGGAGCAGCAACATGCTAATACATCATCACTCTGCTCACTCCTGTCAGCCTGATTCCTGTATTAGACTGACAATACTGTGCACGGCCCTGGTTCTGGTTTTCTACCCACCGCCTTGATTTATACTATTTGGGGGTGACAGGAAGCTAATATAAGGGCACGCACTGGTACAAGTTTCTTTTTTTTTCCTGAACATTGTCAGTTGATATTTGTTATGTCCCCGGACTCCATCCTTCTAGGTGACGAGGCCTTTACATGGGATTTATATAGCTGGGTGTAAAATAAGACAAGAGCGGGCGCTGTGCGGCGTACATGAGATGAGAGGACGCAGCAACACTATGCCGGGAATTTATCACAACTGGAGCAGCAACCAATCAGCTTCTCTCTTTCATTTTCAAATCTTAACTGAACACACTGAAGTGAGAAGCTGATTGGTTGCCATGGGTAACTGTTCCAGATTTGATAAATTCCCCCCAATGTATATATACTGCTACATAGTCACATGATAAAGATGAATACATACAATGTAAGGAAACTCGGGGTGGATCTGTGCTGAAATTCTCAGGGAATACAAAGACCGGGGGCACTCCAGCTGTTGTGGAACTACAAGTCCCATGAGCCATTGCAAGTCATGGGTATAACAGATACAGATATGATGGGATCTGTAGTTTCAGCACAGCCAGATTGCCTACACGTGGCAACGCCGGTCAGATTGATCTCATTCACGGTCACGGGTCTGTTATGCTGAGTACACATCCAGCAGTGATGATGTCATCGCTCATTGTTCTCAGACTCTACTCTCCGTCTGCTGTCACTGATCACCAGTAGGGGATGTAGCTCAGTGGTAGAGCGCATGCTTTGCATGTATGAGGCCCCGGGTTCAATCCCCGGCATCTCCACTTTATTGTTTCTGAGGACATTTTTGTTATAACCGATCTCTGAAACTTTTAATAAAGACGAATCTCACCGACATCATCATATACGGTGATACTTTATTATTACTCCTGAAATCTTCCCCTTATTATAAGAATATAATGAGAAGAGGTCGCTGAGCTTTGTATATCACCGGATCCTAGCGGACTGTCACCATTATTTATGTCTTTACAAATCCTATTTACACCAAATACATGTAGAAGGTTAGAGAGTCACATCACATTGTAACAATTGTTTCTATTCATCTCAAACTATATTTCTTTTATGTTATGTTTACACTGTCAGACAAAATGTTTTGGACGTGGATTCTTTTTCTGATTTTGTTCTGATTTCTGCTGAACATTCTGGACAAAGAACGAATCGCACAATTCTTTTTCTGCTCCAGTTCAGACCATAATGTGTTTATTATTGTAGATGTAAAAGTAAATGATATTTAGGCCTTGTTCACACCAAGCGCGAAGCAGAGGAGAGCAGTTACAGACCGGATCAATACTGCGTTCAATGTATTCCAATGGTATTTTGGGCTCTAGTTAGCACCGCAGTGTTCAGTTCCAGAGCATGTAAAAAAAACTGCAGCAAGCCCCATTTTACCTGCTCTGGAACGCATGCAAACGCATCACAAACGCATGCAAACGCCCTGGAACACAATGAAAGGCCATTTTAGGCTAAAATTATCTTTTCTTTTACAAAAACAGCCCGGAACACATCAAAAACACGGCAAGACACATTGTACTGCATGTGCAGAAACGTATGCAGATCTGGTCCGCATTTGGTGTGAATAAGCCCTTAGGTTGCAAAAGCACCGCGTGTCATAAACAATCATTTGTAATAAAATACTTGTATCCACCTTTGTTCAGTTTTTGTTGCATCTCAGTGCTGCTGATTTCCTGAGGCCTGTTTGCAGACACTTCCTGTCTACATTCACTCCGGTGATGGCTGCGTGGCATTTCTCAGGGCGGGTTTCCTGAGGGTGACAACAGTGGACCGTGTCTGCATAATGTGTTGCAATGTCCCCTTGTAGTCTCCACTGATAGCCCGTGTGACAGGGTGGCAATGCAGGAGAACAGTTTGTAGAGAGGGCAGAGTGTTGTCACCCTATAACAGGAAGTGCCTGGTGGCAGTATCATCCGGGATTAGTTGAATGGAAGCTGCAGATTTGCAGACACTGGTAATGACTTCTGAAATGAGATGAATGTGGTAACGTTTCTATGAGAAGTTAGTGATGGGCTTTACTTTAACAGACGTCTTTGTTCCAGGTATACGGAACCATAGCGGATAATGTCACACTATGGGAGTGCCGGGATTATATCAGCTCCCTCCCAGACGCAGACCCCCCTCAGATATTCGGGATGCACCCCGACGCAGACAGAGCGTTCCTCACGTCTCAGGCTCAGCTCTTCGCAGACACCATTGTCAGCATGCAGCCGAGGCTCAGCGCGGAATACGTCACCGTCAGGTTGGTGTTCACAATCTGCTGACCCCTATACTTCATATTCTATATATGTGGGGGAAGGGAGACACCTGTGTTGTCAATAGCAACCTGTTAGATTTCAGATGAGTTTTATTGTGTGAAAGCTGGAAAATGTAAAGTGGAACTCTGGGCACAATAGAAGCTGAGATACACCGTATGAGGCGATCTGTCCGCAGCATCAACACAGCAGAGTCCCCCTGCAACGTATTTGTATTACCCGCTGATCCTCCCAGGAGATCAATTATTTGTTCACTTCTTTTAAAGGGGAAGTAAAGAAATCCAGTTTTGCTGCAGATTTCACCATAATGTGTGAGTCTGCACAACATTTCTGCACATTATGGGCCTTTATTTACCCTGTAAAGTGCCCCCTCCTGCACTGCGGCCCCCATGATCTTCCTCATTGCCCCGTCACTGGTGCTTTCATCTTCTATCGTGCTCAGCAATCTTCACCTTCCTTGGCCGGGCGAGGAGGACTTTCCTTCATACCAGAAACCCGCACTTACTCCCAGCATCTAACAGAGATTGTGTGCTGAGCTGTGCATGAGCCGCTGTGCATGAGCCCCTGTGCATGAGCCGCTGTGCATGAGCCGCTGTACACGAGACACTGTGCATGAGCCGCTGTGCATGAGCCGCTGTACACGAGACACTGTGCATGAGCCGCTGTGCATGAGCCCCTGTGCATGAGCCGCTGTGCATGAGCCGCTGTGCATGAGCCACTGTGCATCAGCCGCTGTCAGTGTACAAATCATAAACTGCTAGCAGGCAGAGGGAAATATTGTTTTGGCAGAAGAGATATATGGAGCCTCTTCCACCATGAATATCGATCTGCTGATAAGTTTTTACTTTGCAGGTTCGGTCCTCCATTACACCTGAGTATTCAATGAATGCGCGGCAAATGCGCATGGAAACGTGCGCTTTGATGTGTGTTCACAAAACGCAAAAAAATTCTTTACAAATCAAATTTGTAAAGTAGCAGTGACATCATTGTGCTGTACAAAGCCAGTGCAGAGAGCAGTGGGAGGGACCCAGCAAGCTCCACCCACTACAGACTGCCTGCAGAAAACTACAGGAGGGGGCGGAGACCAGACCAGTCACCGTGCACAAGGAGAGAGAGCAGCAGTGACCGGTCTTTATTACGGGAAGTGGTAAAGTCTCACTGCATAGATCTGGAAGAAATACACAAATCATACCGGGATTGCAGGAAGAACACACATGACTCTTGTATGTAGAGAATATTTGCTCACCCCGGAGTTCGGCTTTAAATGAATGGGCACTGGTGTCATTTGATGTCATATGTCCTCTGTGTAGATTTGGGATCTGTGAAGTTATTGGTGTGCTTTGTCTAGCAGAGGTGACAGCAGCCGGGATGAGATGGTTCTGCACTTGGCTTCCAGTATCCTCAGCAAAGTGCCAATGACAGTGGAAGGAAGGATGGAGCAGGACAAGGCAGCAGCTAGATCGGACATTGCTGTGACGGTCAGCAGCTTGTTCACTGACCCTGCTTGGGATAGCCTTGTGAGATCAACCAAAGGTATAATGTGTATTTCACTTATCACATGGACGGGTATTGCCCATTCAGGGCCCAGATTATTGCCCCTCCTCCGTCCTCAGCAGCACATACGACTTCATTCTCCCATCATATAGTTCAGCCACTAGAGGTGAAGGGAATACCTGGCACTTCTGGGTGTGACCATGGGGCTTGTTGATTGGCCCAGTGCTGTCACATGGTGTTCCTGTGGCGTATTGTTCTTGGCTCTATGCCTTACTTAAAGGAGAACTATGAGGTAAGTGCTTTTCACTCACCTCATAGTTCTAGCCGACCTGTTACAATGAGACTGTCACAGGTCGGCTCAGTAGATCGGGAGGTGAGCGAACACATATCGGCATTCGCTCACTGAGAGCCGTGACAGGGGAGGGGCTAGATCCCCCCCTCCCCGCTCCGATCCGCCAGCGCTGACTGGCGGAACGGACGGGGGAGGGGGCGGGTACAGCTGGCTCTGCCTCTAGATAGGCGGAGTTAGCTGTCAGTCACGCACCTGGGCGGATCCCGGCATAATTGTCGGGATCCGCTTCAGCTGCGGCGTCTCAGTATACCGCGAGCTGTAGCTCGCGGTATACTGAGCTTAGGGTAACGGGAGGACGCTAGTTTGTGTCCTCCCGTTACCCTAAGGAGAACTATGGGGAAAAACCCTGACCCCATAGTTCTCCTTTAAAGCAAACCTGTCATGATAGAAATATGTTTGATGTCATTGAGTCATCTTTCTTATGCTGACCCTCCGGCTTCAATATTTTTGAGTCACTGACGCAGAACTAGTAGGCAGATAAGGACTTGTTTGATTCACATACACATTGGTCAGTAATTCAGAAATCGAAGGGTCACCATAGCCACCAGGCAAATAGCATTTCTGAAGGAGTTCAACAGTGGCAGGTTTTCCTGTCTGTGTTATAACAGGTACACTTGATTTCACCCATTTGTATCAGTAAACCAATACAAGGCGCAATGGTGCCATCTGCTGGCCTATTCGCAGCATAGCTTACCGGCTGGTACAGAGTACACCAACTTTCTTTCTTTACCTTCCATTGAGGGACACAGGAATTCTTAGACTTCTAAAACTGCCGGGTTATACCGCCACCTATAGGAGAAATGGACACAGGCAGCAAGAGAGCCGATGGGCAATACAGAATAACCCCTCAGAAGAGTGGACACGTTTTCTGCAGCTCTGCTGTTCTCTTTTCAGTGGCGGACCTAAGGAACAAAGGGCCCTGGTACAAGATTTTTTTTTGGGCCCCCCCAAATCCCCCCTCTATATATATTGCCTCCTCTCTATACACATTGTCCCCCCTCTATATATATTGCCTCCTCTCTATACACATTGTCCCCCCTCTATATATATTGCCTCCTCTCTATACACATTGTCCCCCTCTATATATATTGCCTCCTCTCTATATACATTGCCTCCTCTCTATATACATTGCCCCCACTTCTCTATATGCATTGCCCCCCTCTCGCACACTCTGCCCCTCCTGCACAAAGCCGAACGAGAATGAGCCCAGTGGAGTGGGCGGGGCCTGGTCAATAGCGGCAGCGCGCTGTGATTGGCGGAGGGTTACCATGGCAATAGACCGCTGACCCGGATCGGGAGCAGCACTGTACAGAGGTAGCGGAGGATTTCAGTTTGCTATCTTGGCCGGCGGACGGGGCCCCCCCCCCCGCCCCCCCCCCCCCCCGTATGGAGTGTCGGATGAACAGATGATCCGACACTCCCGGCGCAGAGATGGGGGGCCCGCTGGCCGCTGGATACTGATCCGGTGCTGGGACTGTACTGGGCCCCCCCCACCGGTGGTAGTTCCGCCACTGTCTCTGTTCATTTGTAAGATTTTGTTCTGCTTGGGCCTGTTCGGTTTTGTTGCTCTGTGTTGGATGTCCTGACAGTGGATGGTAAAGAGAATTTTTATACTCACAATAAAATCCTTTTCTCTGAGGACATTGAGGAATCTTTGCAGCCTTCCAGCCCTCCAATGTAAACACACTGCAGATGTTTATAAGCTGTTAGAAACCTTCTGGCTTCAGAGTCTTTATTGTGACATTTGAGGATGAATTACTGTACAGTACAAGCAGCTGGAGAGGTCAGTGATGGCTTGTGATAATGCTCAATATGAAGAAATGGTAAGGTCTATAGTCCAGGCCTAGGTGCACCTAAAGTGCTGCTCTCCCCAACACTACATACCTAACCTTCCCTGATCCGCCTGGCCACCAGATATGTAATCCCAGTGTAAGATTGACATTGTGATCTCTCCCCATGTGACCTCATTGCTACATTATCCACCAATGACCAGCGCTGTCATGTCAGAGTAAGGGGAATGAGTCGTGTGCTCCCCCCTACCTGAATGCATGGGGTACTTCCCTTCATTCTGGACAGCCAGACCTAGTGGCGAGGGCACAGAGAATGTGAGCGGGTGCAGCTAGGATGGGCGGCAGTTGAATGAACATGTTGCATATGGGTAATGTGTAGGATCATTGTAGGGATGGGGGTTGGGTTTAGCGATTGAGCCGAGGGTTGAGGTTTGGTTTTAGGCAAATCTTTGACGTTTCCAAATAGATGTGTTTAGCTAGCAGGGGTAGCCAAACTCCGCCCCTCCAGCTGTGGTGGAACTACAAATCCCATGAGGCATTGGAAGATTCTCACTGCTACAGACAGGACTCCCGGAGAGAGAGATGCATCATGGGATTTGTAGTTTCACCACAGCTGGAGGGGCGGATTTTGGCTACCCCTGAGCTAGAGGGACTCTCCGGTCCAGAACACAATGGAGGCATCCCAGCATCATCCCTTGGTGGATGGAGGGGAGGAGTCAGTCTGAGGGTCGGGGTTACATTTAGAATAAAGTTTCATTGGGGTGAATGATTTCTGATATGATTATTGTGGTGACAAAACATCTTTCTCCTGACAAGGTGACAATCCAGAGAAGCTGATCTGATGTCCTTCAGAGATTCATCACAGCTCCCTAGTCTGGGCAGCATTTTGGCTTCTGAATATCATCCTAAACTGGGAACAATAAAACCTTCAGGAACATGGAGGACGTCACGTGACCTTCTCCCGATTTGTATTTGCAGGTTACGATCCTCTGCTGAATTCCGCTTTACTGACTGTTCTCCATCAGGAGATTGGACGATTTAACCACCTGCTGTCAGTCGTACACAGTTCACTCAGTGCTCTGCAGCAGGCTGTGCGGGGGGAGATCATACTGAATAAAGTCCTGGAGGAGCTCTATAACTCCCTGAGCAGCCTCAAGGTGCCTGAGCTGTGGCAGGTAAGTGCTATGCTGGTGGGCAGGATCGCCATTAAAAGGGTCTTAAAGTGTATGTCTGCACAAGAAACGTCCCCATATTTGGCCTCTTTAAAACCACTACAAGTACAGAAAAGTACATATTGATCCTGTCAGAAATCCAGTGAGCACCTGACTTCCTGTAGTGAGCTGACAATGCTGCCTCTGCTGCACTGAAATCCCAACCAGTATTGTCAGCAATGCCTGCTGGACTACAGAACTCCACCACTCCTCACCTCTCTCCATATGCATACACTGGTTTCTTTCCCTGACAGTATATGTGGAAAAGGCATGTGGGAGATGTAGTTCTAGGGGTGAGCCGATATCAATAGGAACTTACCTACCAGCAGCTCCCTCTGCAAGAATTTTACAAGGCAGGAGATGTTACAGGGTATAAGAAAGACTGTTTCTGTCCACAGCAGGGGCAGCCAAACTGGCCCTCCAGCTTTGGTGATACTACAAACCTCATCATGCATCTGAATCTGGAAGTCATACCTGAGTCTTGCAATGACATATGGGACTTGTAGTTCCACAACAGCTGAAGGGTCAAAGTTTGGATACCCCTGGTCTACAGGAACAAGGTAAAAGAAGACAAAATGCTGGGACATGTGAAGGGGATGAGGGAGGCTTGGGGGGTAAATTTGGGTCATGTCTATATAAATCCTATAGGT
>NW_017306508.1:473839-478081 GCF_000935625.1 Nanorana parkeri | reverse complement strand
CACATTATGGGACTGTTGACATTCATGGAATGGTAATAAGGATGCACATGGGCAGCAGGGAAGTACACCCCAGGGGAGGTAGTGTTTGAGGTTCTTCTCTTCAGTTGGTTGAATCGTGCCAAGCAGCTTGTATTCCTAAAATTATCATTAAATTACTAGGTTAGTATGTCCTTTACATGACAGGTGACCTGTAAGTGATTGGGGGGGCGCAGATTCATTGTTGCATGAAATAAGGCCTCCTCTGTATGTCTTTACCTGCTACTTGCTACCTGTACAGTGACTACAGTGCCGTCACTGACCTGAGACTTGTCGCTGGAAAACTTTTATCATGTGACCATATAACGCAGCATCCATTCATGTTATCATTTATGTGTAATATATATCGTGTTGCAGCGCCGCTCGTACGAATCCTGTAAACTGCTCGGCTCCTGGGTAGACGATCTTGTACAGAGAATCGGGTTCTTTTCCACATGGGCCAGTCATGTGATTCGTTGTGTACAGGAGAGGTGAGAGACTGAAGGCGGCGGCTCCCACAACGATGATGTCACATAATACTCAGATATAAATATATTGTACTGTGCTGTGTTTAGGTTTAGTCAGCAGCTCGGCCTGAAAAAGACATTCAAACATTCCAGACCAAACTCATCCCAAACTCCCGACACTCTTCCGGAGAACGGGTCGCACCTCACAGGAGAGCCAGGCTACTACTGGATCCCGGCGTTCTTCTTCCCGCAAGGTGAGCAGGTTCATGATTCACCAATATGGCGGATATTCAACAAAGAAGTAAAAAGCTTTCATTTGTCTTCACACCTTTGTATGGCTCCAGGTTATTTATTTATCTAGCTATATGTGTGTGTGTATATTATAAATATAGATTAGGGATGCACCAATACTGGTATCAGTTGCGATGCCGAGTATTGGGCCGAGTACTCGTACTCTCCCAAATGCTCCGATGCTTATCCCAATACTTCCGGTATCAGGAAGCCGGGCAGCTCGTCATTACACACTACCCAGCTTCCCGATTGGCCGGCACCATGCTCCCGTCACTTGTGACAAGAGAGCATGGAGCCGGCTTCCTGACCAATCAGGAAACCAGACAGCGTGTAATGCCGAGCTGCCCGGCTTCCCGATTGGTCAGAAGCTGGCCAATCATGAAGCCAGGTGCTGTAAAATGATGCAACAGGTTTCTGATTGGTTAGGAAGCCAACTTCCTGCTTCCTCGTCACCTCATGACGAGGGAGCATGGAGTCGGCTTCCCGGCCAATCAGGAAGCCGGGCACCGCGTCATTACACAGCGCCCGGCTTCCTGATTGGCCAGAAAGCCGGCTCAATGCTTTCTCATCACCTAGTGACTAGCAGCATTGGGACGCCTTCTCTGCTAATCGGGAAGACGGGTGGCGAGTCATTACACGCTGCCTGGCTTCCTGAATGGGACTTCCGGTACTTGGTGTCGGCGAGCACCGGAAAAAAAATATCGGTACTCTTACTCGATACCAAAATACCGGTATCGGTGCATCCCTGGTAACTAAAAAATCTCTAGCTCTCTCTTATTGGTTGCACTAACTCTTTATCTTGCTCAGGGTTCTTAACGGCCGTATTACAAAATTATGCACGAAAAAGAAGTGCGTCAGTGGACTCGCTCACCTTTATACACCGAGTGCAGCCTGTTGTGACTCTTTCCAGTCTGGATACAAATGGAATAACTAACATCACTGAGATGGCATTTAATGTAAGTAGACATCAGATAAATGTGCTGCATATTGACGGTCAGTCCCTGATCCAGTTCTAACCTCATGAAAGCATGTTCTGTTAGGTTCTATTATCCACATCATGTGCTATTTGCAGTGGGCTGTTGGTTCTGTAGATAAGAAGGATTACCTGTAGTGTTAAGGTGCCCACACACCTTACAATGTATCTGCAGATTTTCTGTGGTCAGATGGAAAAAGTGCAACAGATTGGCCCAGGTGGAGATTACTCCATCCACACTTTTTTAAACCCCTCTCTCCATCCTTTCTTTTTTCCCATCACATCTTTTTACTGGTCCGGTGATATCACTGCAGCTTCTTCTCCTCTTTCCAGTAGCTGAGGACTCTTCCAGGACTGAGCGACACTCACATATTGACCCGAGTCCTGTGAGCCCAGCCTGTGTGATGACCCCCTCCCCCATGTATACAACAGGCTGACAGGAATTGGATAGAATGAATTGGGTTTGTCTCTTCCAGGCTCATCACACAATTGTCCAGAAGGGTTCAGTTGTGATATGATCCAAAAGCCAGGCTGAGGATGACAGCACCGGATAAGTGAGTTGCTGGGTAAATCCACTGGAGGGGAGTTCTGATTGAAGGAAATGTTTGTAGGGAAAGAAAGAATAAATATCACAGGTTAGTCTTTAAACCAGCAGCAGCCGCGACAAAACGACGTCCATCCCGGGACACTAGTGCAAAAACTAAAGCAGCTTGTAGGTTGGACCCCGGGCTGGCCTGTAGTTTTTGTCAGTGTCCAATACTCCTCTAGGCGTCATTATTACCCTGAAAGGTTTGAGATTTCACACGTCCCTCAATTAATGAGAAATCAATATTAATACCTTATTTTTGCCAGTCAGTCCTAAATGCCGCAGTCGTGTCACATGACACCCCTCAGCATGTTCCTAGGAGTCCAGATTTGGGAGATTGAGCCATAACCTGCTGGGTGTCATTCAGTAGGGAGAGGGCCAGCGCTGGATCGGTGTGCAGGTGAGTCTGCAGCACCACAGAAGAGGAGAGTACAGCCACCAAATCTGGTGTATTTTATACAATGCTGGATGATCCAATTCAGAATGATTTTTGCCTAAGCTGGAATTGGGCTTCCAGGATTCCTTTAAGGATCTGACGGTACAATCTGCCATTAGCAGGGCTCTCGTCCACCTGAACAAGGAGTTCTGGTATTTGGGCTCTTTCTGGACAGCGCTCGGTGGAGCCATGATACACAAGTCTTGGAGGAGTGTGAACATCCGCAGAGATTCTACCCACTGCCACCAATCCATTTCATCCCGCACACGGTAAGTGGGACTGCGCGTTCTCTGTGCAAGGTCAAATCTGCATCCACTGTCTTCATAGAGACTCTTTCTTCAATATACAGATGGAAATGGCGTCTGGAAGCGGCTGCGCTGACGTACACAACACCTTCACCTATGAATGCCCATTATACAGAACCCCACAGCGGGCCGGAACTTTATCTTCTACTGGGCACTCCACAAATTTTGTAACCTCTGTGAATATACCAACAATGGCCAGACCAGAGCACTGGATACGAAGGGGGGTGGCCATGCTCTGCCAAACACCCGAGTGATGGAGAACTTTCAATGGCGTACATTTTGCTTTGTGGTCACGTCTGGGCGGTTTCCGGCCTCAAAAAAAAAAAAGTCTTTGCAACTGCTTGGTGTATCCAGCTTTATGTCTTGTCATGATCATAACCCACCACACCTTCTGTGCATCAGGATAACCACATGTGCATTACCTGCTGTTTGTACCTGTAGAAGGGCCTACAACCAAACAGTGCATTTTGTGCTTTACCCTTACCACCCTAAGACACAACGTCCTGTGTAGTTAAATCTTAAAACTCAATTCAAGTCCCTTAACAATACCGGACATCATTTGTGTATCACTCGGCTGTAGATCCTCCAATCATCTCTGAGTTGGTGGTGACACTGTCCTTCCTTCTGGAGGGGGGCTACTTTTGTTCCCCATGGTCCCTGTGTGTGCTGTAAAGTAGCCACCGCTCCACGCTCACTCCCGTGATGGACTACAATCTCAATACAAATAAGTAAACTAAATGTGAGATTGTAGTCCATCACTGGAGCGATCTTGGAGCAGTGAGCGCGCACACACTTCTAGAAGGAAGGACAGTGTCAGCACCAATTCAGAGATGATTTGAGGATCTACAGCCGATAATAAAAATGTATCTTATTTGTGTAATAGTTAAGATACTTGAATGTATTTTTAAGATTTAACTCCTTAGTGTCACTTGAAACATTTAAAAGAGCTGTTCCGATCTTAGTAAATTCCCCCTCACAGGAGGATAAAGATACAGGAAAGTGTTCCCTCACTAATGAGCTATCACATGACTGGGAGCTGGTCCCACTAAGACTCGGAGTTGTGAAAGCTCAATGTCTGTGTTGGAATGAGATCAAGTGTGCTACTAGCCCAAAGAGAGGGGGTGTGTGTGTGTGTGTGTGTGTGTGTGTGTGTGTGTGTGTGTGTGTGT
>NW_017306508.1:445888-473011 GCF_000935625.1 Nanorana parkeri | reverse complement strand
TATATATATATATTATATATATATATACATACATACATACATATATATACACACACACACTGTATATATAGGTGTGTTTTCTGTACCCACAGTTAGCTGTCAATTTTCACCCACTAAAAGGTGAACTATGGGGTGAGTGAACTACACTCATCCCTATAGTTAGAGCCGACATGCAACATTGAAACAGTTACATGTCAGGTCTATTGATTGAGAAGAGAGGGAAAACATACCGCTGCTCGCTCATTTCCCGATCATCTCCCTGCAGAGAGCTGTGACCGTCAGTCACCGCACCCTGCAGGGAATCCCTTCCTCCCCTCTTCGATCCTCCAGCGCTAACTGAAAGGAGCCAGTGAGGTGTATCTCGACAGTATTGTCGGGATCTGTCACGGCTGTGGCGCTCTCAGCATATAGTGGGTAAACCCCTTATATGGTTAAACTTGTTGAAACTGGATTCTAACTGGACACTAGCCCCTCAGTAAGATAGATATATCTATATATTAGGGCTGCGTAAATTAACGATGAATTACCCGATTAATCGTTAAAATTTTTGATCGATTAAAATTATTTTTATCAATAATGAAAACACTCACCTCTCCGCCGGCTTCCGGGAGTCCCGTCGTAGATCCGGTGACGTCACGGACATCGACGTCACCGGACTCCTCCCCCCTTCCCTTCGTTAGGCGACGGAGCCACTTGGCCCGTGATCTGTTGACACTTATCGAGTTCTGCGACCGCCTGACTTGCGGTTTTGTTACAACCAAGAGGTTTGCCCAAGAAACTTGAGCGCCAGCCAAGGCATTGGCCTATACACATACAGCACAGCAATGAAGTAATAAAATGAACTACGATTACACTAATCCAGCACGTTATTATTCTGAGTTGCCCCACTCAAGCGGCGGCCATATTGACTGGGGGCACGTGAGAATAATAACGTGATATATATATATAGCAGCGTTACTTAGAGCCCAGACTGTGCTGTCATATATATGCCTACAGCTGGCAGGAAGGGGTTAATCAGCAAATGAGTCACATTATCTATCACACCACTGCAGACTTTCCAAAAGGGACAACACCGATGTAACGTCCTCCGTTCTGTCCCACGCAGAGCTCTACCCGGAGTTTACCAACATTGAACTCCGCCATCATTTGGGGGAAATCTGTTCAAAGATAAAACTACCAGACAACAACAACCGATAAAAGTTCACACAGAAGGATTTATTCTTTTTTTTATAGTAACATTTGTGACAAATGAAATGCTTAGAATAACAAATTGGTTTATATGAATAGCAAAAATAGAGGCAATATATTTATCCTAATACAAAAACATTATTATACACAATGTATTCACATGTAGAACACGGTGTGCAGACAGACAGCATAACGCAAATATGAAAAGCCCATTCATATCTGTCATACGTTGTGTAGAGTGAGACCACACCACCGCTATCTTCCCGTCATGGCGCCATGCTTTGCATTGTGATTCATGTATTGTGCAAGTTTCAGAGTGCATAGGCATGAATTGTAAGGCTGGGGTTCACACCTAGGCGGATTGAATATGCACGTTTTTCGCGCGTTTTTTTACCACGATTCGCGGTAAAAAAACGTGCGTTTCCGAGGGATACTTGGCTGTATCCCAATGGAACCGCCCGACCAAAACGCCCCAAAGAAGTACATGTACTTCTTTGGGTGTAGGGCGGTTTCCCGCACGTTCGTACTCGTGGAAAACCGCCCAGATGGGAACCATGCACATTGAAAATAATAGCATTTCCCTGTTTGAGCGTTTTTCCGCGAGTACGAAAGCGCGGAAAAACGCCCAGGTGTGAACCCAGCCTAAGTAAAAGTGGCTGCTTGTAACTGGCAGATGTTGTTTGTCACACATAAAGGGGTCCTTTTGTTGCAGAATGCTTGGTTTGAGCCGCCTGGCCTGACCCACTGTCCACATCTTCCATTGCACCCGACTGAGTAAAAAGAGGAGTAGAGAGTGCCAAGGGAGGAGATGAAGTGGGCTCTGCAGTGCAAATGGCGCCCATTATCCGCTGCTTGTGACAGTATCCAGAGCGTCAGAAGGAAATGGAATCACTGTGCTGGTGTTCTATTGAAAGTTCCAACTTGTCGACATCCGGTGACTGACAGTAGGAGATCTACAGCAGATGGAGCTAGTGCGCATGCCCAGGAAATCCTTGTTGAACTGTCTAACTATTGCCACAGCGCCTGCGCGGCTATCCACTTCTATAACCTACTACAGTTATATTTGTCCTAGGTTGTATTATGTTACCGCGGCTGCGCAGCCACATGATTCTTTCCACAACCAGTCACCACTGCGCCTGCATCGGCTTCTGTAGCCTAGGACGAATCTAAGTTTGTAGAAGGTTATAGAATCCGATGAGCCGCTAGTCGCGCAGTGACAATAGTTAGACAGTTCGACAAGGATTTTCTGCCCATGCGCACTAGCTCCATCTGCTTTACATCTCCTACTGGCAGTCACCTGATGTCACGTGCCCAGTCGGAGAGCTCGACAAGTCAGAGGTTTTGATAGAACTTCAGGCCGAGCTCAAAGTACACACTTCCTCTGCAAAAAGGGATTACAATGTGACAGAACCTCTCCTGCCTGTTATATTGCTGCGGTCTGGAAGCACATGATGTTTCACTGGTGAGAGACACACAATAGTGAATTCAGAGTGCGGTTGTATAAACTGAGAACAAAGTGCTGCATGACGACAACCAATCGTTGACTAGTAAACGGTCCTATGTACAGAGGTAGCATCAATACGCACATTTCTGGATTCATACCCATAAGTACATTTCTATATATAAAACAGGATTTCAAAAACAATAAAAAAGTCCTGAGAAAGCGATTTGTTTCACCACAAAACAAACATCTAACAAAATATACAACAAGAAGTGGTCCTGGTCATCAGATCGCACAAAGCTCTGAGCACGATTCTGTATCACATAGTTAAATGAACCCTTCCTCAGCATGTCACTTTTATTAGCAGTGGGGGAGGGGGGTGGACAGACACAGCATGGCTCCCAAGGACAACAATTATTGTAGATCGGGACTTGCATGGAGAACAAATTATTCTGAGCATTTGGTTGGAGAGATCGGCTGATTTGCATATTAGTGACCTGGCATCAGAAGGGGAGATCACAGCTCGGCTATTACAATGCATAGAAAAGTCTTGATGCCAAAGTGACTGAGGCACTTGGTGAACTTACTACAACAGTAAGCCGTTTAATGGTTAGACGTCGGGGGGCAGAAGCAGCGGTTGGCAACCTCAGAACTCCCAATTCTGGTGACACTACAAATCCCATGAGGCATTGCAAGACTGATAGCCACAGACATGACTCCTGAAGGCGGAGGCATTATGGGATTTGTAGTTTCACCACAGCTGGAGTGCTAAGGTTGCCTACACAGGAGTTAATATTACAAGGTAATTCTGTGTCCTAGCTCAGAAGCCCTAAAGCTGCCCCAGCTACAGGATATGATCCAAGAATATCTGCTTCTGTCTGAGGCTTCTCAAATGGGTATTTTGCTTCCTTTATGACCAGCGCAAATTCTAAAACGTTTGGATTTCATCCTAATCTCAATATATTCTCAATAGAAGCGGCAAGTAAAAACAATGTAAACCTTTTCTGCATACTGTGGAAATGAGTACAAGTTCCCCGTGCCCTATGAAAAGAAAGTGAAGCAGAGACGAAAAGCCATTCCGCTGCCCTGTTAGGTCATGTGATCTCTGACCAATTGCAGTACTAGAGGTGGACCCCAGAAACCCGCCTGAGACCGAGGTACAGATCCCAGCTGTGGCGCAAAGTGGAGATCTGATTAAAAAGTACACCGGCCTGGGGCGTAGAATTTTGCTGCGTAGCTGTTAGGAATCTTTCCCTCTGTGCCGCCACTTATACTCCCAATATAAAGTTCCTGCAATTCATGTCCTGAAGGATTTCCTGTTGGTAAAGATCAGGACACGCTCCGAGCAATACAATAGAATGAATAGAAGGGACACAGGCCTGGGTGAGAGTTTCTAATTGGCCTCATACACCCTCCACTCTAACAACTTCCCTGCCAATGACGTAAAGCTTCATCAGAACTTCACATCCCCTTCTGCTAGAAGCTTCCGATCATTTCAGCGACATAACAGGAAAGTCCCCTCAATTCTGCAGATTAAAGGAATAGCGGTGATCAGCGCCTGCCAAGCACCGATCTCAGCCAATCATTAAAAAGATCATGCCGGCATCATTCTATGGCAGCGCACACACAGCATTGCAGACGGGGCATTCACACAATGAAAACGGGTGAAGCCAACCGGCAGATTTTTAGCGTCACTTGTTTGGAGTTTTGCGTACTTTTACCTCTGTTAAAAAAAAAAAAGTCCTCATGTAAAATGTAGAAATATTCATGAGCCTGGTGCAGGATTTCTTGCCGCCTCGGTAGGAATGTTGCGTTTGTGCGCTTATAATGGATTTGTGTATTTTTTATAGACAATTGCACAGCAATAGCAGGACGTACATAGTCAGCAGCACCATCGTTGTACTCTAGCAGACCGGTTCTTCCAGAAAATAAATGGTTCGGGGGGACACATTACAAACTTACAAAGCTGTAAACTAAAAAGTAATTTTTTTTTTTTTTTAAAAGGCAAACAAAAATCGCCTGACTAGCAGAGGTTAAAAGTAAAGAGCAGAGTCTGACAGCAAAAGGGTTAATATATTCAGGTTCCCCTCGGAGCAGCTGACAACATACAAGGTCACCCAATCTATAGGCACTAAAGCATCGGAGGCACAAGGCCTGCTATAGAGATTTTCTTTAAGTCTACTACATAATGAATACGTTTTCAGGTGGTGGGGGTCCTCTCCGCACACCTTACAGCAGTCCTAGCCAAATAAGAACGGTGGTGCTCGCAATGACTATCATGGATGGCACCGTGCAAAATACGAAGTAAAAGAAACAGGTCACCAGCACTCGTTTAGAATAAATATGTCCTTTTTAATGGACAATTGTGTCACTACAATCAACAGAGCCGACGTTTCGGGGGCCGCACAGGGTCCCTTCTTCAAGGCAGTAAAATTGTCACAATTAGAAAGAAGGGACCCTGTGCGGCCCCCGAAACATCGGCTCTGTTGATTGTAGTGACACAATTGTCCATTAAAAAGGACATATTTATTCTAAACGAGTGCTGGTGACCTGTTTTTTTTTACTACATAATGAACACATGGACAAATCCACAAAGACGGGTAGCGAGCATTGCCTAGAAAGTGGCAGCCGGTGCTTTGCCTGTAGGTGTTAAAAAAGAACTATGGGCAAACTTTTATTTAGTCCTCTTTTGGATCACAGGAATATATTTACTAATGTCCTCCTCTGACCCAAAGTCAGCATATAGCATTCTTCTGCCCACTATGTGCTGACAGCGCAGAGCTGCACTACAGCCAGGAATTATACCGATAATAATGTCAGGATCCACCACCCTGTGATTGACAGCTGTGCCCGCCCCCTCCCCTGTCTGTCCATCCAATGAGCACTGGAGGAACAGAGAGGGGAGGGGGGAATCCCTGCAGGAAGAAGCCATGAGCTGAGTGATCGGCGGTATGCGATTGCTCACCTCTCGATCTATAGAGCCGATCTGTGACAGTTGCAGTGTACACTGCTGGCTCTAAGTTCTGGTCAGAGTATATTTTACTCTCCACGTAGTTCTCCTTTAACATCCTTGGCTCGGACAAATGAAAAGCAACAGAGACTAAACCACGCTGAAGAACATGCAACTCTCATCTCCCACATAAGCCAATCACAAGTCTCGGCCCTTAGAAAGGACATTCAGGGAGAGACAGCCAATCAGCATCATTCCCTAAAGTCCTTTGGCCGAAATGTCTAAACCAATGTCAGCAGCTGGTCAAAGATTGCCAACATAGATTTACCCTCCATTCTCACTATAGAGGTCTGCACAAAGCCTTTCACTGCCGAGGACTTTTTGTGCACACGTTATAATCCACATTTTAGGCCTGAAAATTACTTAAAACTCCCAAATATTATATATTTGCTGAAAGCACAGAGACCTTGTAAAATAAAATGGCGGCACTTGCAAATTTTAGGTCACACAATATTAGTCCAACTCTTCGCTCTTAATTTGCAAAAACAATGCACTTTATGGTAATTTAAGCCCAAAATACACAATATTTTTCATAAAATATGAAGTTACGATGAGTAAATAAATACCCAACATGCCCATGTTAAAACTTGCGTACGTCTGTAAAATGGTGACATAATACGGTACCTGAAATTGTCCACACGCAACGTTTTATAAGCCTGTACAGGTCATCGGTTTAGAAATATCCGTGATTATTGACACTAGAATTATTCCTCTGTGACGCATGCGGCAATACCCAGCAGTGTAGCACGATCTTTTATCCATACGTAGGCGCACCCAACAGGTGTTTACGTTATTACACGTTTTATTGTTTATGCGATTAACCGAACTTAATAATCGGGTAACTAATCGATTTTGAAAATAATCGTTAGCTGCAGCTCTAATTACACGCACGCTCCCCTTTATACTTTTTTTTTTCCATTAATTTTAATCTTATTAAAAAATATATATACATATATATTCTTACTTTACCTAGTTTGCCATCACATAGGGGCCTTACGAGTGGCATATTAGTGGCGACAGGTACTCTTTAAGGTGACATGAGGGGTCTAATAGACCTTTCCACTCCAAAGAAGCTATTGGACCACAGATTGCCTAACAATGTATCACTATCTGTCATAACAAAGCTACTTTTGTGCCAATCACAGCTTCTAGTAATACAAATTCAAAGCATCGTTTTACATTTACATGATAGTAGGTAAGAGGCGAGATAAAAGGCAGTGCAGAGGAGAACGGACTCTTCTTCCTATCTTCAGAATAGGAAATGAGCTTTACAAGACTTTACACATGACATCTTGGTACTGGAAAAGCCTCAAGCTCACCCTAACATGCTCCCCTATAAAAGGAGCCTGCTAGCGGTTGTACACACAGCATACCCGCAGGGCATATTACTAGTAAATAGTGATTTCCCCTATAGAATAATAGATACTTCAATCAAAGAGAAACTCCGATGTCTCCTCTTTATACAACACAAGTCCTTGGCAATCGAGGAGAGAGAATATATACATAAATGTACAGCTCTGTAAAATTACATTCACCCGTAATCTATGGGTGAGATCATCTAGGGGACGTGGGATATAAACCTTTCAAAAGGTTACTTTAGATTTTTCTGATGATCCACACACAGTGGTACCGGCCCGCTCAGAAACGGAACATTTTAAAGTAAATCTAAAGCCACAAAGAGGAGCAGACAGAATCTGGACCAGTAACCAGGGGTAACCAATCAGCTTCTCTCTTCAGTTTGTTCAATTAAGATTTGAAAAGAGAAGCTGATTGGTTGCCGTGAACAGCTGCTCCAGATTTTGATCAACTCCCTCACAGTTTTTTTTTTTTTAAATTTTAGAGTAGGGAAGGGTTAAAGCCCATCATTTTTGTTGTTGCCCTCTATGTCCCATTGGAGAGACTTCTCTTTACTTCCTGTATTACAGTTATTACCGGAACACATACACATACACACACACACACACACACACACACACACACACACCCCACTTGGAAGATTTTTCCCTACGTTCCTGTTCTGGTGACAACTTAAAACTTTTGATTTTCCCTCAATTCCAGTCCTGGTGTCAGGGGTCACTAGGACAAAGAGGTTGAATCTACCCAAAAGGGACTCAGGGCGCAATAAAAACCTGGCAGGGCTTCTAGCCGCTCACCACTCTTCAAAACACACAAAAAATAAAATTGGCTTCAGATCCACTTTGATTGGTTCACCAGGAAGTACTTGGACAGCCCAGACATCATATCCCTGGCAACTAGTGATCGAAAGACAGTTTACAATACGGCCGTCCCATCCTATGTCACGCTGCCAAAAAGTGCGTCTGCACCAATCTAACGGAAAACACAAAGCACGGGACATACATTTACAAACAAGAAGCGTTCTCCTTGCCCAGCGGGAAAAGTAAAGCCTCTGTGCTGCTATAGCATACATTATAAAAAATTACTTTAAAACATTATATACAAAATATCAAAACATTTACAATGACTTGCACGGCCAAATACATATTTACGCGAAACACACACACACACACACACACACACACACACACACACACACACACACACACACACACACCCCAATTGGAAGATTTTTCCCTACGTTCCTGTTCTGGTGACAACTTAAAACTTTTGATTTTCCCTCAATTCCAGTCCTGGTGTCAGGGGTCACTAGGACAAAGAGGTTGAATCTACCCAAAAGGGACTCAGGGCGCAATAAAAACCTGGCAGGGCTTCTAGCCGCTCACCACTCTTCAAAACACACAAAAAATAAAATTGGCTTCAGATCCACTTTGATTGGTTCACCAGGAAGTACTTGGACAGCCCAGACATCATATCCCTGGCAACTAGTGATCGAAAGACAGTTTACAATACGGCCGTCCCATCCTATGTCACGCTGCCAAAAAGTGCGTCTGCACCAATCTAACGGAAAACACAAAGCACGGGACATACATTTACAAACAAGAAGCGTTCTCCTTGCCCAGCGGGAAAAGTAAAGCCTCTGTGCTGCTATAGCATACATTATAAAAAATTACTTTAAAACATTATATACAAAATATCAAAACATTTACAATGACTTGCACGGCCAAACCAGATCTCACGTATCCTCCAAATCAGAGGAAAACCCAAAGACAGCGACATGATTGTGACATCCACAGCGTGGCCTAGCTAGTAAATATAAGGGACGAGGCGATACGGGACGTGCTGACAATACTTCTGCCAGTCAGGACCGTATTTTCTTTTACACTGCTGTTCCACTCGGGTCACACGGTGGAGGAGAAGGTCGGTGAGGAAGAAGCCGTAGAAGTATGGCAAAATGCTGGCGAAACCTAGAAGGACAAAACATAAAAGGATCAATCACTACCGGTAATCAGGATAAATCTACAATCCCCTATAAAGCAGCAGTTGGCAGACTTGTGCAATCTACAATAAGATACGTCTGTGAAGGTTCTCATTCATCCAGGTCATGGAATATCTGTAAAAAAATAAGTCAAGGCAACTGGACTTGCTGTATTTTTCCTGAAGACGTTTCGCTGGACATCCAACCAGCTTTCTCAATACAGAATGACTTGTACAAAAATTCTCTGGGAATAAATGTGGTGTTACTCCAATACGCAATCTGTTAGTCACAACCAGGTGTTGATTGCATTTGCATAATTGGAGTCTGAGGGGTTAAAACAGCATTGTATGTGGCCGCCCCCCCCCACCACCTCTATTCAAGCTTGGCTTCTCTATTTTTACATAAATGGCCCCTTTCACACCTCTTTTAAACCAGTCCTCCTCCCTGTCTAGGATGCATACTTGACAGATTGCACATCAGGCAGATCCTTGTTTTTGGTAAATCTCCAGAAGACTGTACAATCAGACAGCAACCTGTACGTTCAACTTTGGGATGCCCAACAGGGCATGCTGGGATATATAGTTACTAGTTTGTGGAAGGGCCCAAACCTGACACAGGGAGCTAAAGCAACATAATGGTTCTGAGAGCTCACAAGGTATTCAAGAACTTCATCTTCAGTGAACTTTCCCCCTACAGAATACTTATACTTAGCTCCAACTTCAGAGATCTACACTGTAGGCACTGCAGAGCTATGCCCAGGTCCTGTGCCCCGGCATCATTCATTCCTTTGGCTGGGTCCATCCCCTTATGGATAGAGCGGTCTATGAGTGAGGAATGAATGAGGCCAAGGCACACAGAACCAGCAGGTGGAGGGTTCTACTTTAATTTTTTCAATCAAAGGCTGTGAGCCGCCAGGCAGGGCCACAGGGTGAAGATCTCCAGAGCAAGCAAGTATTCTCCTCTGTGTGTTACATTTAGGGGGGAGCTGTGCAGGACAACAGTCAATAGTGATTATCTGACAGGGACTATGTACAAAAAAACAACAACAAAAACACATAATATTGGGGTTGTGTCTTTAGATATAGTAACATTTAAATATTTAGTGCTTTGGATTGCCAATACATTTTACAGACATTCATGTAACCTGCGCCATGATTTAGGAAAGAAGGTATCTATGCTGTCCACAAACTGTGATTGTATTTTCAGAATGACTGAACACAGCCACACTAATACTCACCACAATGCAAACACCAGGCCCAGGCCATTATGAGGTCACCCAAGTAGTTTGGGTGTCGGACCCATCCCCAAAGCCCAGACACAATCAGCTGGCTGCCGGCTGA
Source organism: Nanorana parkeri (assembly GCF_000935625.1). Classification (NCBI taxonomy): domain Eukaryota; kingdom Metazoa; phylum Chordata; class Amphibia; order Anura; family Dicroglossidae; genus Nanorana; species Nanorana parkeri. Next base: position 462,698 of record NW_017306508.1, on the reverse strand, counting down.
AGTTGGGATGGTTTTCAAATCTGGGGAGAGAAAAGGGAACATTCACAAAGCTGCGTGTAATTGAGATGAGGACAAGCACTGGATTCAGACCAATTAAAAGACCAGACGAGGGGTTTGGACTCACGTGAAAGCTTCGGGTCATCTGGATTTTTCCTAAAGGCGAACTTCTGATTGTTTGCATATCGAAATAGTAAGTATCCGAGAGCTAAAAGTACAAAAACCACCATTAATGCCTGAGGTGGCATGGATGAATGTGTGACACAATATGCCACCTTACTGACATTGGCACGATGCTCCACCTTATAAGCCACCTTATTTTTTAGCAAATGATAAAACTACTTGCAGCTGTATTTGTTTAAAACTTTTCTGCTTGGCAGCCTCTTTATACTTACAAGCTGAGCTACTATTTGTTTACATCATGGTGTGATTTACAAAAAAAACCTGACCCAGTTGGTGACCAGACACTGACAATGCAGAATTAGTAATAGAGGAAACTTACTGTTCAAAGCAATAATGGATGCAACAACTGTACAGGAAAGATCCACCGGATGGTTGACCAGATATATTGCTTGCAGGGCGTATGTGAAGGGAACCCACACGAGGCCTCCAAATGCCATCATAAAGCCAAAACCATCGTAGGCAATATCCAAAGAGGTCAGCATCCCTTCCTAGAAACAAGCACGCGAGATCAGTCAATATACACAATAGTAAGGCTACACTAATCCATTTTATGAGATGTGTAAGACGCAGATATTGTTTCTTTTCTGTCCCTCTTTCTCCTCTGACTCAGTACAATACAGCCACTGTATGATCTTGTTACAAATAATTTCACATTGGTAGTAAACCATCAGATTGGGCTCACAGTACTACTGCACTGAATGGCACTCACACGTCATCACGGTCACACCACTAAGTGCCGTACTAAGGGTCGGCCAATACTGGAAGAGAAAAGATATCACTGGACAGGCCAGATGTCCCTTGGAAAAGATGTAAATATACTTTGGGGAGGTGCCCATTAAAGCTGGCATTCTGCTATAAAGCACTACATGTGTTGGAGAGAAATACATACAGCACATCTTAAGAAGAAAGTCTTGTTGAGTTAATGTGCATTACCTGATTCCAAAGAGCATGAAGAACATACAACAGCTGACAGCTGTTTACCAGGATCATAGATACGGAAGGCACATCAAGATTCTGGACATGCATTTCAGCCAAAATCATTATAATGTTGAGGAAAACCTGGAAAATCATGAAAGATCACATTATGAAATGATATCTGTAGACATCCCAACCTATAGAAGTATTTAAACCTTGTTTACCTCTACAATACAAAACAGAGCATATCATACAAAAAGAGGGAAAAACAAAGATAACTTTAATGGAAGCTGTAAAATGATTGGTCGATCCAGACATGTCGGCAGCTGAACTGATACGTACTGCTCAAATTTTCATGCAGAAGGCTAGCATAGCCCTTAGACTTTCCATCTGTTCCTTTAATATGACAAGTGGTCAGGACAAACGTGTGCAGGAAACGTCAAGACTTCCTTATAAATGTAAGCTGCCTATAGCTTTCATTTACTGATCATTTGTATTAAACTATTATATGCATTCATTCCTCCCTCCCATCACCTGCTCACAAAATTGCCCAAGTTTGTAAAGGGTTTACATTAAAAAAAAAACACCTTACCCAGCCATTAATTGCAGGTTGAATGGCAATAAAATACTTGAGGTCAAAGTTCCCAATGTGAGGGTTTAGTTCTCGGCCCATGAAGAAAGTATAGATGAAATTGCCTGTAATAGTAAATTACCAATGTCAGACTGCATGAAATTAGAACAGCAAACGCATCAAACAGAAATCAATCATACAAAACAAAGAACGTTGCTGATGTCCATGAAGCTGCTACATAAAATAGTATGGTTCCCAAGTCACTGAGCTGGAAACACACAAGAGGAATTCTGACACATTTACCACATGCTTGTATCAGGTCTGTGGAACAAAAGTACTGAAGCCAGACACCACAGACAACTATTTTCAAAAACATAACGAGCATCACTATACAATTCTCTAGTTAATAAACACTAGGAGATATTTTGGAAGAGGCTTTGAGGAATTGTTAATCAAATCTAAAGACAGAAGATATTGAACAAAAACTCACATTACACCGCAGTAAATGTTATGTTACATCTATAAGCAGGGACGGGTGTTGGGTATGCAGTGTCTTTTGAAGTGTTCTCCCCATAGACCTGCAAAGAACACTCTGATAGGAAGAAAGCCCAGTCACATGATCTGTCAGTCATGTGACCAGTTGCCACTGCCACCATATCATCTGAAATTAACTTTGAGGCTAACTTTGAGGCTTCACATGCCCCAGACCACCACTTTGTAAATGTGATGGAAGTTCTTTTCTTTCTATCAAAAGCAGAGGTATGCACCTACAGCGGTGGGATCAAGTAATCTGGGTATAGGTGAATTACATCAATTAAATGCCTTTTTTTGTTATCTGGATTTTACATAATACAAAATAAAGTACACAACAATACAAACAGTGCAACTTTGTGGAATCAACCAGAAATAGGGGAGCTCACTTCAGCTGTCTTAGCTTACAAGACTAAGAAATAAGAGAACGGGTGGTCTGCGGGCAGGTCAAGAGCTGCCCCACATCAATGAAGGAGCAGATTAGGAGGCAGTCATAAAATACTAAACACAAATGAGGATTAGGGTTCAGAATATACCGCCGATTTTGCATATTCAATCCAAACGTCCCACACCTTATGAAATTTAGTGGGACAGCCCTGCAAACTGCTTTTATACATTTTAGTGGATTCTTGTTTAAAGTCACTAAACAGCCAAATGAGCCAAAACTACATGCTTGTTAAATCAAAAAGGGACCTACCTGATTTCCCAGCCTCAGAAAGGTCTTCTTTAGGGGCTCGATACGAACGTGCAAATGCATAAACACTTAGAACAACAGAGAATAAAGTAGCTGCAGCTGCAAACTGGTGGAGGTGATTGTATACATACAGCAGGTTGACCTGATAGTACAAAAGCACTGCTGCCATCACAGAAACCAGAAGCAAGGAATGGATTCCTAGTAGGATAAAACACACAGAAGATTAATCAGGGTGGGGGAGAACAAAACATACCCAAGGACTATTCCAATTAGGGCTGCAGCTAACGATTATTTTCATAATCGATTAGTTGGCCGATTATTAAGTTCGATTAATCGGTTAATCGGATAATATTAAAAAAAAGGCTCCAGTGATTGACGACTAGTTTGTGTTAAGATTGTAGTCCATCACGGGAGCAAGCTTGGCGCGGTGGAAGTAAAAAAAAAAAGTGTGGTGTGCAATATAGTACATTATACAGCGGCGCAGTGCAGAATACCAGCAGCTATAGAGGAATGTAGCAATAGTACATTATACTATAATGTACTATTGCTGGGATTTGTAGTCCTCTGTAGCTGGCGTTATTCTGCATTGCGCTGTATATAATGTATTATTGCTGGGATTTGTAGTCCTCTATAGCTGGTGGTATTCTCCATTGCGCTGTATAATGATTTATACTGCGCAATGCAGATTACCACTGACCAGTTATAGAGGAACAAATCCCAGCAAAAATACATTATACAGCGCAATGGAGAATACCACCAGCTATAGAGGAACAACAAGTCCCAGCAATAATACATTATACTTTTGTGCGCGGCTTCAGCGTCCTGTGCGGTGGGCGTGGCTTACGCGGCCTGTGCCGCGGGCACGGCGGCCGCAGCGGGAGCAGCGTGTGACGTGTGGCTCAGGCCGCATGTGGAGCCCGGAACAGCCCCGAACAGGCAAATCAATCGATAGCCGACGAATCGGAAACGTTGCCAACGTTTTCAATCGTCGATTTTAATCGACTAAATCGATTAACTGTTGCAGCTCTAATTCCAATTGACATGACCCAAAATTACAACACTCTTCCTAGTCATGGATGCAGAATATAATACTACTGGCATGAGGGGGGGTTCATAAGGGCTCATGTACTCTGACAGTGCCAACATTACATAAATTATTAAAGTATTATTCCTTAAAAATGTAGTGCTAAACAACCATTTCCAGCATGTTCACAAGTAATGCTGCTTAAGCCTAATGACTGATGGAAGCAAGACATCATCTCAGTCACTGGTGATTTGTCTAACAAAAGGCCATCACAACCCGATGTAAATGATAATCTGGCAGATTTCTACACACATTACAGTAAAAACAGATATAAGCAAAGCGCAAACATGTACTTGTCTGGCAGAACCTGGAATCCTAGCTTTATGCAGGGCTGCAACTTCTCAACAAATGTAACATTAAGCCCGGTCAGTTAACAATAGCTATTAGAAGTCTAAAAGTATATAATGTCTAGATGAAAAGAAGTGGAGCTATGAACCAGGAGGGATGGCGCTTTACTAACAATTGGACAAGACTAGAAGACTTATGTACAGCTGAGTCTCTATGATCTAGGGTCCTCCACAGGCTTAAAATACAAAGAAATGAAGACAAGCGTAAGTTCCAGAGAGAAGGCTATAAGCCGGAAACCTTACCATTTATTCTGTATTTCAGCTGTTTCCCATTTGCAAGGGGCACGCCGTATGCCACCTTAAAAAAAAAAACACAATTCTCTTAAGTTAGAAAGTCTTGACATGTAAAAACTTGTCAAGCACACAGCTCATCACACCTTGTGTCAATGTATTGTATAATACAGCCCACAGATCTAGAGGTTCTCCACCATGATGCTTATTGTACTGTGGGTTTCGACCTGGTACCAGTGAGGCCCATGTTTTGTGCCTGGTAACAAACTGCGCCAAAAGACACATGGCACAGTTCAAGGCCTTCCCTAAAATCAACACAATTGAAAACTGTTGGCAGAATGAGTAACCAGCACCAACAGCTGGCAGCAGAGAACTTTTGACATCTTAAAGTGGACCTGAACTGTGAGGATTTCCCATCTTAAAAAGGTATCAACCCTTTAACGGGTATCCTTGGCTTTTTTGCCATTGATGCAGTGGGCAGGACGAATTGTGTTGCATGGAAACCAGTTGCTAGAAAGTGTTGCCGCCTCCTCCTCCTCACCCCCCTTGCAGTGACAGACAATGTTAAATACGCTCATTGGCTGTTGGCGTTTCAGAAATTATGGTCTCCATGCATCAACAGGGTCGATAACTTTTTGGGGCCTTAGCTCTACCCCACTGCAATGGTCATCCACCTAGAATTAAACACCACCTACATGTACCAATCCCCAATGTAAATTTGAGGCTTGGTAAGACATCACAGCACGGGCAGATGTTTATTACTTACAAATGTAAATTGTAGCTCCCTGCCGAAAACATTCCTGGACAGTTTACATGTTAATGTGACTGTTTTCTTTCTAATAAAATTGCATTATGACTACTCGCTGTACATGTTTATGCTACTTGTATTTTGCAAATACTACTTTTTTTTTTCCAATGGAAAAACAGTGTGCGTATGAATAAGAGGCGATACAAAGCTATTTTCATCGCACAATTAATGTATTTTCAGAATCTCTGCCTGACACAAGAACTTATTATATGAATATAGCCCAAGGGGAAGAACAGCTGCTACTTTGTTTAACTTTACATTTGACATAACGGTTGTAAAGTCCTCACCTTTCCAATAGGGAGCAGGTAGAATAATGCATTAAGAAGCATCCACAAAGCAAAGTAACCCAAAACTGTAGGATTCCACAAGTCAGCCAGTGACCACTGAGGGTAGAAACTGAAGAGCGACGCATTCTTCTGAATACATTGGTTCAGCAAGTAGTACAGCAATGGCGGCATAGACAATGTCATAAAAAAGGTTCCTGAAAAGAAAAAAACTCAATGAGCTAATAGAACAGCAATATAGATTATTGATTACAGTACAACAATTGTGAGAAAAAAATGCAGCACTGCCATGTTTGGCCTCCATTTGAAAATTCCCTGGCCAGATCTGGCTTCAATATTTTTGAATTAGACAAGAAGCAGCAAATTGAAGCCAGAGAAAAGTCAAATTCCTTATCACTTTTCATGACAGCCAAACATCTAGCATTTTCTGATGCAATGGTTGGCAGTGGCAGCCTAGATATATGCATATATTGTAACAAAATCCAAGTGCCATCCGCATTCCTACGGTCTTATATTCCGAAAGGCATCTGTGGTGCTCGAGGTGACCGCACGGATGGCGCCGTGCAATCATCAATAGTAGATTCAAGCGTTTCACCGGCACACACTCAGGGAATCCAGTATCAAAATCCCGGTTAATAAATAGAGTGCAAAGTGTCACACAGCGTCATAAGGTGCTGACGTTTGGGATACACGCAGGGATCCTTTTTCAAAGCAACATATATGCATATATTGCTTGTTTAATTTTCCCTGAGCGTAAGATGCTGACTGACCACTATGTGCTTCACTTTTCTCTAGGGATGCACAGATACTTTTCGAGTACCAGTGCCGATACTTGGCATTTTTATGAGAACTACCAGGGTTGCAGCTGGGACCTGGCTCTGGCACTCCACCACTGCCCTGAAATCATTAGTCTGTATTGTTTTAGAAAAACTGTCACATGACAATAAACAGAAATGTATCAGTACTCGTACTTGTAAGTACTCGGCAAGTACCAGTACACGTACTCGCAAAACTGGTATCTGTGCATCACTTTATTTATATTTATAAAAACAAAATCGTACATTAAAACAGAGATGTACAAATCCCAGGAGCTCCGTGTGCTCCTTACAAATGGCAGCTGCCTCCTAATTTTTGCATTTTTCTCTAGTGTAGTCTTGGAGCTCAAAAGTATCGGTACATGTACTCGTACTTTTACCGAGTACTGTACTTGGTATCTGTGCAACCCTACTTTTCTCTTTTGTTTTTATAAACTGACAACCATCCCGAGTGTGATCATAAATTACTAATTTCTCCATTTGATACACATGAAGTTCAACAATTATGTGAAATTTGGAAAGCCCCGGTAAATGTGTTGGGGGATTTCACACAAGGAGTGGCTGACCATTGGCAATATAATATTTATCCAGCCAGCAAAAATGTGGATGGAGACCTTTGATTCACCACAAGAACCTTCATGTCTCCTACTGCCAGCATTGGAGGCCAAGCAAAAGGATGAACACCCAAAAAACCCTTGTTTGCTCATGGGCACTAATTGGGAAATATTCAGGAGCAAGGCTGTACCTGTAAAGGGAATCCCATCGCATTTCATAGACGTCATACATTTCTTGCTTTATGTGAATTTGTGAAATGTTTCACCATAAACTAAAGGTTGAGGAAAATAGGCAGTTCTAATAAATGAAGACTTACCTATAGTCCCTCCAAACTCTGATTGAATCTCTTCAGCTGGCTTTGCTTTATCAACCTCTGTATAGTTAGATTCTTTTTCTACATGATCCTCCTTTTTACGTCTATACCGTAAGACTCTCTCATTTTTTACAAGTTCTTTCACCACTTTCTCCTGTAAAAACAACAACGATGTGATTTTTAGCATTTTAAAACAAAAACACATTCACAGCAAGCAGAACTACAAAAACATTTATAAATATATTTCCATGTGTTTATCCACTGAAAGCAAACATTACACGCTACTGGGATACTGCCTAAATATGTTATAGACCAGGGGTGCCCATTATGTCAATCGCGATCTACCAGTCGATTGCAAAGCGACCACTGGTAGATCGCGATCGGCTCACTGACCTGTGTCTAGTCCTCCCGTGGTGCTCATGCAGCTGAATGTGTCAGACGGAAAATGGCGGGACACCTCTCCCCGGGAGGACAGAAAGCCAGTGCATGAGAGGAGACCTGGGAAGCTTCAGTGGAGGTAAGAACAAGACAGACATGAGAGAGACCGCAGAGAAAGTGAGAGAAGAGACCGCAGAGAAAGTGAGAGAAGAGACCGCAGATATAAACAGGGGAGAGAGTGAGGAGAGAGAAGAGGCAGCCAAAAGAGAGGGCCGGTTCACAACACAAAGTCTGCGTTCCAGATTGTTCGGCCTCTAGAAAACACTAACGCAAGCCGGCTGGCTCCCTGCGTTCAGAGGCGAAAGGGGGCATTGAAGGCAATGGCACCGCAGCTACACCCCCCACCCGCAGTGCGATCGCCTGCAACCAGAACGGAGGCACATTAGTATCTGCGTTCCGGTCGAATGCGATCTGCAAAAATAGTGCTTGCAGCATTTTTGCCGATCGCACCCCAGATCTTGCCTGCATTGCGCGTGCGGCCGATCGCACCGCAGGCTTGGCTGTGGTGCCATTGACTGCAATGCACCGCCACACCCCCTCCTGCAGGTGTTTTTTCATTGGTAGATCTCATTGAGCTCATCATTTGAGAAGTAGATCTCCAGACGAAAAATTGTAGGCAGTCCTGTTATATACCATAAGTTTGTGGGCACCTGTCCATCACATCCCCTATATTGCCAAAAGTGTGTGGAATCCCTGTTACAAATTATTTAGTTCAGGTGTTTTCAGTAAATTGTACCGTTAATGCCACAGCAAAGACATTTTAGACAAAACTTCCAAACGTTTGGCACATTTGGGGAACACCCTTTTCTGTTCCAGCTCCCTAAGGACATGGTTTAGGATGAACTGGAACGCTGACTGTGCCAGGTATTCTTATCCAACATCATTACCTGACCTGACCAATGCTCCTTTGGCTGAATGGGCACAAACTCCCCCCTCCAAGCACCACGCACACACTCCAAAATCTTGTGGAAAGTTTTCTCAGAAGAGTGAGGACTCAAGGCCCCAAAGGGGGCTAAACCCACCCTTTTTGAAGAGTGCGGAGAAGGGATAGAACTAAGGATTTTATAGCTGTGTCCATGTTGGGAAGATTTCCCCTAACTTGCTTTCTAGGTGAAATACAGGACAGGAGGTAAAAACTCTTCAGGGACACAGACAATAGACTGACATTCATTAATTCTACAGATTTGAAGGTGAAATGCTCAGATCCTGCCAGTGTTTTTGGAAGCAGTCCCCTGAAAGGACTGTAAGCGTAAAAGCTCTTGTGTGACCCGATCCTAACAATAAGTGACAAACATCTCCTGCTTCCCAAAGTAGAAAAGTTAAGAGTTGATAAACTGTGCTGGAAGAATCCAATGCATTACAGCAGCTTACCTCTCTTTCCACGTTACTAGGCAAAGACTCCCAGAAGAAATCCTCACCCTCCACGTTACTACGCAAAGACTCCCTGAAGTAATCCACTCTCTCCACGTTACTAGGCAAAGACTCCCTGAAGAAATCCTCTCTCTCCACGTTACTACGCAAAGGTTCCCTGAGGTAATCATCTTTCTCCACTGTAGTACGCAAATTCTCTCTGAGAAAATCAACAGTTTTTCCAATACCCTCTGCTTCGCCATTGCTCTTTCCACTGATAAAGTCTTCAAGTCTCTGAAATTAAAGAAGTGAATCAATTAAGCCAAAACCCTTAACCCACCTGAAGAAAAACATACATTTGTCCAGAAACATGACTTCCTAATATGCCATTGTGAATACAATGAATGCTGTAGAGAATTACAAAGTCATTACCAATGGTGTAAGTTGGACCTTTAACAAGTCTCCCTTCCGGCTGTCTCTGGCGACAGGAACTGGAGATGGCTGCTGGCTCTTCTTTGGCGTACGGCCTGGTGACCTTATACGTGCAGGAGAACGTGATCTAGATCGGCTCCTCCGTCTCGAGGGAGAGGCTGAACTCCCCTTTTTTCGGAAAGCACTCAAGGCCTAGCATAGCAAATAGGTCAAGGTTAGGAAACAAAAAGTATAAGCCATTTTACTACAATTTGTGAAAGATGCTGTGATACTGCTAACACAAAAAGTTAATTTTGGGCCATTGGTAGAACTACTTTTCAGGTGGTTTCAACATTAAAAAAAAAAAATCTACAAGAAAATGACACGACACAATATGAAACATACTGCTCAAATAGCGAATTACTTGCGTCTGCTTTTTGTCTGTGCAAATACTAACTGAGCTCTTCACAGTTTATAGTGAACCTGTCAACACAAAGAGCATAATTATATAACTTTAAAATAGCATGAAATATAATGCTTCTACATAAAACTAGCCTGTGTCAATACACATCTTCTTGTGCTCTTCCAACAACTGACTCTGGGAATGCTTTCAGAAAATATATAATGTTGGGGGGTTTTATGTCATTTTCAGGCCTAAAATGTGGAATATAACATGGGTGCAAAAATTGAAAAAAGGGCCTCAGTCATGAAGGGGTTAAACCAGCTCATTCATGTCAACTGGCATCAGAATATCACAGCAGAAGTGCCTCTAAATAGCCTCCATTTTCTTGCAGAAAACTTCAGGGGCCCTCAAAACCCCTGGTGATCCACCATGCAAACATCACTTCAGCTAGCAATACAGTGCTTGGCTCCACTCCATCACAGTCTGCTACTGGTTCATCAATGTGACCCATGGCGTCACTGATCAATGGACACAGAAGGTTTTAATATTTGCATATTAGAGTAGATATTGTTTAGGGGATTTGGTGCCACTCCATCGAGACACCTGCATGTAATGGGAACCGTTCGTCAACAGTATGTTGAGATAATGGGATAGACCACACCGAGATCATTTGATGTACAACATGCAGCCAAATACATATGTTGGTAAACTACCAACAATGTTTTCAAATAATATTTACATTAATAACTATAGTGGATGGTAATTGTATTTTCTATCACAGTAAATATGAGAGATTAGACTGTACTCCATTTTCGAGTAAAAGTGCATCCAAAGAGCAAACACCACACGATGCCTGCCATTAACTTTACTTTGCTGATGTCCTTATTCTCATGTAAGTGAAAAACAATGTGAATGCTTGTAGCTAACCCCAGAAGAATTTACCTATGTTTCAGATCACAGCGTGAAAGATGGGGGGAAAAAACAAAAGGTACTTTTTTTTTCCATTTTAACTTGATATAGCTAGGCCCACTTAAAGTTCATGATATTCCCATACATATTTGAAGAAAAAACAAAAAAAAACGAGGCGCACCGAAATGAAAATTTCAAAACCGAAGCGAACCCGAATAATAAAAATAAAAAGTCAGGCCGCAACCGAAAATGTTTATTTTATTTTATTTATTTTTTATAAACTTGTTTTAGATTTATTAATTTTTTTACTTTACTTTTAGGGGCTTCGGGGAACTATTAGGGGTCTAAACAGACCCCTGATATTTCCCTTTTAAAATAGAAAAAGAGATTGAGGACACAGAGTGCTCAATCTCTTTTTCTGCAGCCCCAGTTATAAATGAAGAGGAATGCTCTATACTGAGTGTTCCTGTTCATTCATAACATGAGAACATAGTATGTTTACTATAACCACAATCATGAATGAACAGGAGGTGATGTAGATCACTTCCCAGTCATTCATAAATAAGGATATAGTACACATACTTTGTCCTCGATTATTTACAAACACTCAGCGATCACTGAATCTTTGTAGCGCTCTCCCCTCTGACACGCTGTCACAGGAGGCTGGGTGGGGCGGGTCAGGGAGGAGAGCTCAGCCACCTGTGACAGCACAGGCTTTCTCCGCCCCCACACCGCTCTGCGACAGGAGGCTGAGGGGTGCAGGGAGGAGAGACGCCGGCCACTGACAGCGCTCTACTGCCGCAGCGTTCAGGCCGCCTGTGGCAGTTTCTCTCCTCCCAGCTGGGACACAGAGCAGCGTCCAGGGGAAGGAGAGAAATCACGGATGCACCACTGTATCGCCCAGAAAATTGCACTTTCGGCATTATGCCAAAAGTGCCATTTTCGGCCAATATATCAGTGCATCCCTAAAAAAACCTGATAAGACTTAGACAATGTATAACATACTGAAGTCAAACAATGAAATACTTACTTTCATATCACCTTCTTTAAGATCAAGCTCAGTTCCATCTTTATACCGCACAGTATAAAGTTGAGATAAAGGATCAAATGAGACAATCTGCACTTCATAGTAAAGGCTGCTCCCTGGCCATCTGCCCATCACAGCGGATCCATCTTCAAATTTTTGCCCAGGCATTTTAAAGAGATATAACTCTATAAAAGAAAATAAAGAAAGTTTTAAAACGTGAAACCCCAGTGTTGAGGAAAAAAATGTCATCTATTTGCAGAGCAAAGATTTTAGCAACACTTATTAACCCTTTTTAGATTGGATTTTTTTTTAAGCGAAGATACCCAAACCAGGTTTAGCAGCCTCAGTATGCTAAGTTGACATTAGCTGTATGACTTATTTTAAGCTTGAGGTCTGCTCTGAGAACCAGGAACACACACAGATGTGCACTCCTAGTTCTTTGCTGCGAGGTGAATAAATGTTCTCATAGCAAGGGGCATTTTCCATGTAGATTTAACAAGGAATACTGCAGTCGCAAAGGGGTTAAAGTGAAAATCTCTCTAGTCCGAGTTTACACAGGATTAAAGGACTCTATGCTCTGTCAGCGGAGGACCAGAGGGAGCCACATGCTCCTCCATACCTATAACCACCATGTATTCTCTTCCCCATAGACTGCTGAACACTGCAGCAAAGAAGGCAATGTCATAATACATCACATTCTATGAAGACAAACTGGCGACTCACTGATTTCCCATCACAAACATCAGATTCACACCAATGCGTGGACATGGCATCCCCCCCCCACACAGTACAAATGCACTTCCACTACAGCACACCGAAATACACAATTGATTTAATTTAACTAATTAATGCACTTTGATTTGCAAGAAGTTGCAGGTGTGTTATTTTGTGCAGCAAGGCTTGTTAATGTCACATTTAATGGAAATCGGATTTTTATAGTTGCCGTAAAATCAATTTCTTGGAGTTAATTGAGGGGCACAGGAATTCAGACTGTTGGGTTGTACTGCCACCTACAGGAGATATGAACACTAGCAAAAAAACTCTCTGCATGCCTTAGTTTTGTGGAAAAGTAGTACCATGAGCATAGAAACAGAGGGGTGGGAGTGGGACCTGTGTCCATCAACGAACTCCAAGAAATGAACTTTACTGCAAAGTACAAATATCTCAGTTTCTTCCTCTCTATGAGGGACACTCAAAGTCCGAGACCATAGGGATATCCAAAATCATTTCAAATGAGTAGGCAAAGGCAAGAAAACACTGACAAACCCACAAAAGAACACTATAATGTCACCCGGCTCAAGACTCAGAAAGGTGCTCCACAGCTAACACAGTCCACTCAGGTCTGGAGACCGAAACATGGCAGAGTCCAGTGGCTGAGGGCCTGTTCACACGACGTTTTGTGTGCTGACCGTCTCCGTACGCTGCTACACTCAAAATGCATCCCAATGTATCCCTATGTGTTTTATGGGCTACAGTTCTCACGTGCGTAGTCCGTTCAGCTTACGACAGAAAAAATACTGCATGTCACATTTTGTCAGGTCCAGAAACGGTCAGGATACGCAAACGCGTCAAAAACGCACTGCGAAGCAGCTAACATACTAACAGCCCCACTCCAGCAAAAACAAAAACGCGGCCAAAAACACATCAGCAGCTCCAAGTTTGCTGATCAGGACCTGATCTCATGTGAACAGGCCCTGAAGGTAACATTCCAGGCTGGCCTCCCAATCATCTAGTCTAGCTGATTCCAGGTACAGCACTGATCTGGATCGCAGCTGCATTTAGACACAAGCTCGAGGAGCTTGTAGAAGAATCTTGATTGAAGAAAAAAAAAAAAAGCTATCAAAAAAGTTATTTTTCTCAGCAGGCTAGTAGACACTCCTAGACACTAGGGAAAAAAATACAGCATGCTGGGAGTGGGGAGGGGTCTACCTGGCTGCCTACAATTTTTTTTGTACCAATTTTCAAATCCTCCTGAACGCAGCAGCATAACCCAACTGTTTCTGAACTCCTATGTCCCTCAATGAACAAGAAACAAATAAGGATTAAAAAAGGTTAAAACTGACCCAGCATCCAAGTGGGGTCACACACAGACCTATATTTATTACTGGTTGATCACTTTTTCTGCAAAGGACTTTAAATTTAAACTTACAAAAAACCTTCCACATGTACGGACAACCTACTGAACAACAGCTAATCAATCCCGACTTAATTTATTCTTGTCACTGATTTAGCATGAAGGCTTTCACAAAATATGACCACATCCTGGAAATGACTGTAATACAAAGCAGGGTTGCTGCACTGTCAGTCACAATGGCTACACTCAGAATGTAAAGAAAATCTTTTATTTACTTTGCAGATGTACTACAAAAGCATGTTGCAATGGGACACTATTCTTACTGTTTTCAGCTGACAACAGACTGGATTCCAATAACTGTATTGAAAGCTGCTGTCACTTAAACTTGCTGCAAGAAGAGCTACCTGTAAAGAAGTAAATTACTTTTCCTGCTGCCTGTGCCGTGGAATGTCTCATCATTGCAGAGAAATCATCAAGTGTTCTCTGAAACAGACACCTCCAGGAGCATCAATCTGTGCCCCCGCTGCACTAGTTGTTGCTCCTACTGACTCCAACGTCACTACAGAACTCAGTAATGCCTCTGGGGTCAGGGTGAGGAGCCACTAAAAGCAGCAGGGGACACAGTAGATTGGCCCACCCAGAAATGTTGGCTTCAGAAATTTCACTTGGCAATACGCACTTCTGATATCATGCACATTCATTTAACCATGTACACATTACTGCCATCGATACTCTGGCAGCTATTATGACTGCTGTCATTTGTGTCATTGTGCACAGATGCCAGCTGTGAAAAATTAAAAGCAGCACAAATCTGCAACTAATTCTAAACACATGCAACAACTTATACAAAATGTAATATCACAGCAGCTGGCAATTTAAAACATCTAACTTGTCCTTGTCCATGTGCTTTTAGGAATATGAAGCGCATACATTTTCACTAATGTTTATATTTAAAGGAGAACTATGGGGTCAGGGCTTTTACCCATAGTTCTCCTTAGGGTAACGGGAGGACACAAACTAATCACTGCACTGCAGCTAACATACTGATAGCCCATTTTTTTTTTACTGGAACGCATCAAAAACGAGGCAAAAACACATAGCACCGCGTCAGCAGATCTGCACCTGATCCGGACCTGAAACTCATGTGAACAGGCCCTTAAAAACAGGTCATATTCAGGAGAGAAATGCCCTGGTGCCGTTGGATTGCCCCCTCGCCTCTATACAGATTAGGGCTACTGTGACTCTCCAGCATTATAAAAAAGGTGATGAAAATGTAATAGTAGGACCCCTCGGCAACGGTCACCACTAGCATTTAGATCTGGGAGCAAAAAGCACTGAGGTCCCTGTGATGATGCAAACTTTAACTTTCCGGCATCTAACCAACAAAATACCAGCGAGTGGACTGACCCTTTGTTGTTACATTTACACATGAAACTGCGAACAAGACATAACCAATGAAACCACAAGGCAAATGATGTCAAGAAGGGAAATTCTGAACATATTGGAAGTGAAAACGGGACCATCACCTTAAAAACAGGATAAGCCAAGCAAGTGAATAACAGGATGGGCCAAACTAGTAAAGAAGGGTGTGGGGGAGGGGGATACACGGCATTTATTTTTCTTATAAAAAGACAGAGGAGAGGGTTCAGTAATGAATCAGAGCTGAGGATACCTGGGCAAACATCAATCTCAGGCCAGCAAGATAAACCATACAGGAAAACTGATAAACCTCCTGCAGCATAAACGCCGACATCACCACACGTTTCTATAGTAAGCAGCATTTAAATCTGTACAGTAACGGCCCATATACACCACAGCACTGTGGCAATGCATGTTGTGTGCACTTCGGTCCCATTCATTGGAAATAAACACACAACACACCTGCTTCACAATGAGGGGAATTCATCAAAAGTGGAGCAGACAAAATCTGAAGCAGCTGCGCACGGCAACCAATCAGCTTCTCTCTTTCATTTTCAAATCTTTACTGAACAAACTGAAGAGAGAAGCTGATTGGTCGCCATGGGCCACTGCTCCAGATTTTGTCTGTTCCATGTTTCATAAATTCCCCCGAGTGTGTTTTTACTAATACCAAAAACACAGATCTGATTTTGTGGCCCATTGTGGGCATTAGGAAGCTTATTTAGGGAATATTTGAAGGAGAAAAACTCCAAATGGGAGAAGAAAAAATGAAGACCGGGATCCCAGGAGAGAACAGATTTAAAAAAAGAGAACGACTGGGTAACCCTTTTGATCCAATAGTTCTCTTTAGGGTCACGGGAGGACATATGCTAACCTCCTCCCGTGACCCAAAGCTCAGTATATAGCGGGCTATTGCTTGCCATATACTGAGGGCGCCGCAGCCGTGACGGATGCCGACAATACTGTCTGGATCCACCCAGCTGTGTGACAGCGGGCTCTGCCTATCTAGAGCTGTGCCCGCCCCGGTTCCTCCAGTCACGGCTCTCCTCAGGGAGATGATCGAGAAGTGAGCGAGCGACAGTATGTGTTCGTTCACTTCCCAATCTATTTAGCCGACATGTGAGTTTCATTGTCACACGTCGGCTAGAACTATGAGGATGGGTGGAAATCGCTCACCTCATAGTTCTCCTTTGAGTGTAGTAGTTTAGAGGAGTTGGTGAGATAGACCCCCAATACCCACATAGGGGTGGCCCCAGGACATTCCAATAAAGATATCGAGCTGCCAGACTATGTAGGCATGCGGGGAATGCTTGCTCGTCTATGGACGCACACAGCTAGGTGCGGGAACACGCAAGCATTGGAGTCTTCTCAGCAGCCAGCTTACTGATGTGGACACCCTGACACGGGGGGGGGGGGGCGGGCCAGGGGTTTGGGGAAAACTAGAGAGGGGG
>NW_017306508.1:444506-445752 GCF_000935625.1 Nanorana parkeri | reverse complement strand
GGGGGGCTAGTGGTTTGGGGACAACTAGAGAAGGAGGAAACAAAAAAACAAACTCACAAGACATTTCAATCCAGTCTGCCATCATAATAATAAAATTGAAGGTTTAATATCACTTTTAACGCTCAATCTTTTTTCCAATAATGAATCCAGAACAAATAAACGTTGCCAGCAAAGGGTTTCTTTACGTTTTTGCCCATTGAGGCCAATTCTCACCAGACACTGCGCCCAATCAGCAAGATCCCAGTGTTCTGTCGAGAATGCCGACCCAGTAGAATTTGTCGACCTGAGGATCTGCGTTTGCGCTCACACCGGGATGAACAGGAAAACAGCCATGGCCAGGTCGGCAAATTCGACTGGGTCGGCGTTCTCGACAGAACACCGGCACATCACACTTGTACTTTTTTTGTGAGAACTTTATTGAAATGTCACAATGTCTTGCTCGCCTTGTAAACCGTGCTCACCCAGTTTACCAGCACACACACGGATGGCCCCATAGGACGCTGCAAGGGAAAGGAGTCTCCCTATTACAGGATACCAAGACCAGCACTCAGGGGACCAGCTGATTCTACAGGAAACAAACTTTTATATATCAAGAACTGTTATATTGAGGCGAATTACCACTGGAGCAGTTTTCCATGGCAACCTAATCAGCTTCTAGCTTTCATTTTCAAAGCTCAACTTAACAAAACAGAAGGGAGAAGCTGATCGGTTGCCATTTATCAAAACTGCTCCAGTTTTGAGAAATTCATTCAGCATCCATTGTAAGTGATTTCATCAGCATCTGAAATAGCTTGAAAAGCCTTTTGACATTAAATATCCCTTTAAGTAATGAGAAAGTTATTGCAGAATAAACCGGAAGTGTACAAATCGCTGCGGTGCAGAGGGGAGTGTACGGGTACTGGAGCTGAAAGGGTTAATACCGAAAGACAATATCTATTTATAAATATCTGAAATACACAGACTATAGGAAAAACATATCTATCCTGAGACACTTTTTTCATTTAAAAAACTCCCAAACTTGCACTTAAATAGCTCACAGGGGACTGACAGGACCTCCCGCCACCCACAAGTGACGCTCATGAAGCAGCACAGACATCTGGCCCTCCCCGGCCACTAAATAAACAGCCAGTAAGATAACGATCACGGCAGCAGAGCTCCCCCGGCGCCATCACGCAACCGGTCTGAGGTAAACTCAGACCACCCCCCGGGCCCGTTAATTGGTCATTACCTGCTCCTCCCTCCTCAC
>NW_017306508.1:443600-443828 GCF_000935625.1 Nanorana parkeri | reverse complement strand
CACAATCAGCGCCTCCCCTGCCTGTAACGGCTCGCGCTCCGGTACTCCGCAAAAGTGTCTGTAGGCGCGAAGCGCTCCGATTGGCCGCAGGCGACTGTTTGCAACATGCCCCTGGCTAGGATTGGCCGAAGCAGGTGTTGTGGGCGGCGGTGCCGGCTGGCCACGCCCCACGGTCTGGAGTTTGAGGCAGAGAGAGCTATAGAGGAGTTAAAATGGAGGCGGGCGGGG
>NW_017306508.1:440796-443142 GCF_000935625.1 Nanorana parkeri | reverse complement strand
CGGGCGGGGAGGTAGCTGTTTATTGAGATGTACAGAGCGGGGCGGGGCGGGCCACTGAGGTGGGGGGAACTTCACCTCACAGCGCCTTGTACTGAGCTGAAAAGTCATTAATAACTGTCAAGTTCCCAATAAAAGTTCAAAACACACCGAGAAATGTGATAAAACAGCCGACCACCGTGATAAGATCATTTGTGTCGTTTTAGACAGGTGCCATCTTTGTGTGGTGAAAAGTGTCATGTGAGAGAAGAGGATAAGTAATGAACAGATTACCTCATGAATATAACAAAGTTTTGACAATGGGCAAAAAAAAATGCTGATCCAGAAACAAACATCTCTCTAAATTATGTCTATTTATCTAATCGCTACCGGCAACCAGATACATCCCCGAAGCTGGCCAAAAATCCAACGGGGAACATTTCTCAAAAGGAGCAGTTTTGATAAATGGCAACCAATCGGCTTCTCTCTTCAGTTTGTTCCATTGAGCATTGAAAATGAAAGCTAGAAGCTGATTAGGTTGCCATGGGAAACTGCTCCAGTGTTAATAAAATCCCCTTAATATAACAGTTCACAATTTGCAAAAGGACATTTGGCCCCTGAATGAATAGCTAGCTTGCTATTGGCTATTTCAATATGCAATAGCCAAAATCAGGCTGGCTATTGCTCCCGCCCACTGCAGCTGTCAATCAGCAGAGGAGGACCTGATGGAGAACTTCAAGTCCACCTCTGCTGATTGACAACAGCAGAGGGCGGGTGCAATAGCCATCCTGCTATTGGCTATTGCACATTGAAATAGCCAATAGCAAGCTAGTTTTTCATTTTAATGCTGTCTTTTTTGTTTACTCTGATGGCAGCCGGCAGCTCCAAAGTCAGAATAAAAAATTAAAAAAACAGAAGGGAAAGGTTTACTCAGCTAGATAGCAGAGTAAACCTTTTCGGGATAAAATGTTTCTCTCCCGGGAGCTGCTATCTTATAGAGGGAGACTCCCGGAACGTCCAGGAGAGTTGGGATGTCTGCTAATGGGACTATCGGTATTGGCGAGTACCGGGGGGAAAAAATATTGGTACTCGATACCGAAAAAACTGTATCCGTGCATCCAGTGGCGCCCCGAGGCTGGATGTCACCGGGGGAGTAGACCGGGTGACACCCCCTGCCGTGACGTCATCACGCACGCGCACGACGTCGTCGCGCGAATGCGCAATGACGTCATCGCACTGGCATTTTTTATGCCTGCCGGCGGCCATCTTGGTGATGGACGCCGGCAGAGAGAGGAGGGGACGTTCACCCGGCGGGATAAGGTATGCCGCCGGGTCCCCTGCTCTCTCCTGACACTCTTGGGCTCTCGGTCCATGACAGAGTGCCCGACTTTTCATAGGGGGTGACACCAAAATGACTGTTAGTCATTTTGGTGTCACCCCTCCAATGGTGGCACCCTGGTGCGGGCCGCGCCCCCCTTGACGCCACTGGGTGCATCCCTAATTACTATTAATATTACAATACAGGATTTATATAGCGCCAACAGTTTGCGGAGCGCTTTACAATATAGTGAAGACATTATAATCACAATACAATTCAAGGCAAGCTGGTAAGGAGGGCCCTGCCCGTGAGACGTTAAGTAGGCCCTTATTATATGTACACGGGCGTTGTCACATTTTGCATTTCTCATTCAAACGCAGCTCTACTCAACACAGGCGTTCAAATGCAAAATGCATTGTGTGTGTCACCTGCTTTACCTGTAAACACATCTTAATAGGACCCGCTCAGCCCAAAGAAATGCAAAGTAGGTAAAACACAACCTCAGAACTGTCATTCACACGGCACCATTGAAGTGAACGGGAGTCTGCTGACCTGCATTTGATGCGAGTCGTAACAGGAAACAACACTCGTCTACACAAACCCTTATAAAAATAATGAGAACCTTGTGAATGGCGGAAGGAAATTGTATCCAGGGGTGTACAGCCAGCGTTGCACATCTGAAGAAAGCGTTAGTGAATCATTGATATTTTTTGCAAGAGACGCTGTAAAGCTGGATTCACACACATCAGCTTTTTACCATTAATCACTCAGGAGTCCCAAACAAGCATTTGATGCAGCACAAGGGATCAGTTCCCCTGCACAGGACCGAATCGGCGGGGTTAGTTTTGATTTTTTTAGTGTTTCTTTATTTTGTTTAACTTTTTTATCACTTTTTATATATTTTTTTTCATTTTATTTATCTTATCATCTTTTATTTTTTTTAAAAATGTTTATCTTATTATTTTTTTATTATTATGTTTTCCTTTTTATTTATTTTTTATTAAATTTTTTTATTTAATTATTATTACTTATTATTTTTTACTTTTTTAAAA
>NW_017306508.1:410809-440630 GCF_000935625.1 Nanorana parkeri | reverse complement strand
CCCCTTCCGCTCTGCTCCCCGCTCTCCATCCTGAAGACTTCAGCGAGGAGAGATACTCGGCGGCGCGGGGAGGATGGAGGCAGAATGGATAGAGGTCGGTGCAGGGGAGGGGTTGGGGCTTGGATGGACAGGCTGCAGTCTTATTACAAATGATCTTGGCGACAGCGCCAATATCACTTGTAAACATGAGGTTTCCCGTTCTACATTTAGCCCTGCTTGTGCAAAGCAGCGCGATCGGTTCACACTTTGGCAACTCCTGATCGCGCGGCAATCCGCACGAAATCGTGCAGGATTGCTGCACGGTGAGGTGTCGCCTACGTGTGAACCTAGCCTCACTGCTGATGCTGGGAAAGATGGGGAAGGGTCCTGGAACATCACATGACTGCTTTAAAGACACATGGAGTTTAGGTACGTATGCTGGGAATGTTATACATTTAGGTGAGGGGGCTGTTGGAAATACAGCGGCATATGCTGATATGTACTGATTGTATTACTGCCTGCAATATGTCTTTTGAGCTGTAGATGGCAGTATAGTGCAATGTTAGTCTCTCTATATGCTTATCTATGATACACAGGAAGTTTTCATATAGGCCTCATTCACACACAACGCAAGCAAAATTGTACATTGCGTATATACGCGTCTATGCGCGTATATATGAGCGTCTATTCGCGTATATACGAGCGTCTATGCGCGTATATACGAGCGTATATGCGTGCACTATATGCAATCCCAGAATGCATCACTCGTAATGGAATTTGTTATGTGCTGTACGCATGTACGTGCGTATATGAGCGTAAACACGCGTATATGAGCGTAAATACGCAGAAATACGCTGCCCGGACGCATCTCTGTTCCATTCTGTTTTTGCGCATATATACGCTACGCAAATATACGGCTCAATACGCGGCTGTGTGTATGGAGCCATTTATTTGCATATGTTGCATATGGTACAATACGCACGTACGCACGTATACGCGTGTATATGCGCGGCAGTGTGAATGAGGCCTTACAGTAGATATGTTTCCTTTACAATACTGTATTCTGATGTAATGTTCTCCTAGCCCTAAGCAAGTAAAACTTAATTCAGCATTCCTCAAGATCTCAGTGCTTCATCTAAACACATAACCAACAGGGGCATAAGTTAGAGAGGGGCAGGGAAGGACTTGGGTGGAGTAATTAAAGGAGAACTATGAGGTGAGTGATTTTCACTCAACCTCATAGTTCGAGCCGGCGTGTGACAACGAAACAGTTACACATCGGCTCAATAGATTGGGAAGTGAGGGAACGCATACCGTCGCTCGCTCACTTCTCGATCATCTCCCTGCAGAGAGCCGTGACTGCCACTCACGGCTCCCTGCAGGGATTCCCCCCCTCCCTGCTCCGATCCTCCAGCGCTACCTGGCGGAACGGACGGGGGAGAGGTCGGGAACAGCTGGCTCTGCCTCTAGATAGGCAGAGTCAGCTGTCACCACGCAGCTGGGTGGATCTCGACAGTAATGTCGGCATCCGTCCCGGCTGCGGAGGTCTCAGTATACTGCGAGCTGTTGCTCGCGGTATACTGAGCTTTGGGTCACAGGAGGATGCTAGTTATTGTCCTCCCGTGACCCTTAGGAGAACTATGAGGAAAAACACTTAGGCTTAGTTCACACCAGAAACTGCATCACAACTGCGTGCGTCTGTGCAGTTGCACTGTGATCCGTTTTGATGCGTTTGCAATGCATTTCTGATGCGTTTTTGTTCTGCACTTGAAAATGCTAATTAGACATGTAGGTCACTTCTTTTTCTTGTCAGAGCATTTCCTACGCTTGTTTTGTTCGTTTGGGAGCTCAGTCATGCTTTCCAGTGGCGGAACTACCGTCATAATTCCTCAGCATCCACACCTTCCATCTCTGCTATTTCTCTCCACACTACGACCAGGAAGTCCCTGGATGGTGACATTCAAATCTGAGTCCATTTTTAAAAAATGCGTTTGCACTGCGTTTTGATGCAGTTTGATGCAGTTAAAGTAGGACAAGCAGTACTTTTTCTGACTGCAGTTGAATGGACTGCAATGGTGTGAATTAGGAAATCATTGGGATGTATTTTGACTGCAGCAGTCAAAATAAACAGACTGCATCACAACTGCATATGGAGTGAACTGGCCCTGACCCCATAGTTCTCCTTTGGGCCTCATTCACACACAACGCAAGCAAACTTGTATATTGCGTATATACGCGTCTATACGAGCGTATATGTGTGCACTATATGCTATCCCAGAATGCATCACTCGTAATTGAATTTTTTATGTGCTGTACGCATGCGTAAACATGCGTATGTGCGCATAAATACGCAAAAATACGCTGCCCGGACGCATTACTGTTCCATTCTGTTTTGGCACATATATGTTTATTCCTGGCCTGTTTCCTTCCTTGCAACTATCAAATATTTGCCTGCTGGGTCTGCTTTACCCAAATCCAAATCCAGAGGCTACTGTTCTGACCGATCTTCTGATTATTTGAATCCAGAGCCTCACCTCTACTTGTCCCATACATATACAGTACTGTCTAATGACTGGCATTTTCCATTAAAGGAGAACTATGAGGTGAGTGCTTTTCACTCACCTCATAGTTCTAGCCGACCTGTGACAATGAGACTGTCACAAGTCGGCTCAGTAGATCGGGAGGTGAGCGAACACATACCGTCGTTCGCTCACCTCTCGATCCTGTCACGGCTCTCTGCCATGACAGGGGAGGGGCTGGATTCCCCTCTCCCCGCTCCTATCCGCCAGCGCTGACTGGCGGAACGGACGGGGGAGGCGGCGGGTACAGCTGGCTCTGCCTTTAGATAGGCAGAGTTAGCTGTCAGTCACACAGCTGGGCGGATCCCGGCACAATTGTCGGGATCCGCTTCAGCTGCGGCGTCTCGGTATACCGCGAGCTACAGCTCGCGGTATACTGAGCCTAGGGTGACGGGAGGACGCTAGTTTGTGTCCTCCCGTTACCCTAAGGAGAACTATGGGGAAAAGACTCAACCCCCTGGGTTCTCCTTTAATGTTACTTTATGTTGTACAGAATACAGTATTGTTTTTTTTTAACACTTATCCCTTTTATGTTCTTTTATCTACTACCAGAAGCTCTAGTAGGCTTGGCAACAAAATGTTGTATTTTACCAAAAATATAAAACATTTTTAAAAGTTCCTCGAGAGCTTTTTGCAGGAAATTTAAAGTGACCCCCACGTTTAAAACTTGCTCCAGGGTGTTATGCCTCATGCCTTTGATAACTACAGCAAGCACATGGCCAGCATCTTGGCTAGATGTAAACTGATCTGGGGAACCTAGATGTAAACCTCTTATGGTAATTGTACTGACACAGCCAAAACAAACAGAAGAACAAGGTCAGCGATGAGAAGATTGCACGTAACATGGTTTACGGCTATATTACAGTGCTGAATGGGACAAGAGGTGATCCGGAATCTAGTTACATATACATACAGGTTTCCCAAGGTTTTTTTTTCCCATTACGTAGCATGTTGGAAGTGTGCATATTGCCACTCACTTACATAGTTGGGGATTAGTTTCCTTTATCGCCAGCAAAGTACTGTGTGAGTTTATTTTAATTCTTAAAAAGCGTTAAAACACATTTTCATGGTAACCCTGCTAGCGCCGATTCGTGGACAGCACCCCCCCAGAACTGACCCGTCGATCCCCGTAGATGGCATCACCCACCTCTGTATAGTGCGCTCTCGCCCCCAGCGCCAGCACCACGACACCCGGTAGCTAGCACACAGCACCGCCATCTTTCCCCGATGACAGGAGGAAGATTTCCGCAAGTGGTGTATTTAGCCGCCCTCAGCGAATCTGCCGCTCCAGGCAAACGCCTTGTTTGCCTCGCAGCAGATACGCCCCTGAACCCTGCCAGTCCTCTTCATCCTGCTTCCTTCTGACCACGCTAGGCACAGAAGTAGATCCTCCCTAGAGTGGTCAGTTTGTGTCTGTGCCTTCTGAATGGGAGCTACAGGACACCATGCCGACGCATGTTGTACCTAGACATGTGCGATTCGTTTCGTTTCCGAATCAAAATTCGGACGAATTTTCCAAAATTCGGACACATGCGAATTTATGAATCCCAATGTGTCCGAATCTGATTTTCAGTTTCCGAATTTCGGATCCCGTCCAAAAACAAAACTGAAATCGGACATGTGACTTTTCCGGCCAATCAGATGTGTTTTTCGGTTTAATGCATTTGAATGGGTCTGAAAACACATTTTCATTACGGCAACATGGGAGCCATATACAGTATATACATGTAATACTAAAGCTGAGGTTCCCAGACCTGAATGGCAATCGGAATCCGAATGTCTAAATTCCATTCGGGTCTGGGAACCTCAGCTTTAGTAATATATGTATATGGCTCCCAGGCCCGAATGGCATTTGTGAGCTCCCGAGTGCAATTTGGAAATTCGGATCCCAAATGCCATTCAGGTCTGGGAGCCACATGCATATAACACTAGAGGTGAGGCTTAGGCTCCCAAACCCGAATGGCAGTCAGGAGCTCCCGATTGCCATTCGGGTCTGGGAGATTCTGCTTTAGTATTTATATCTGTATATGGTTTTCTGTGGTATTCGCAACGAATATTCGTAAGCTCATCCGAAACTAAGGAAAATTTCCGATTTCGTCCGATTCCGAAACCCGAACCGAATTGAATTTCCCGTCCGAATTCTGAAATAACGAAATATCCAAACTGAACCAAATTTTTCTGCAGCTTACATGTCTAGTTGTACCTGTAATAACATGCTCAGAAGACTGCTGACATGCTCCTCTCCCCGCCCAGCTGTCTACTTGGGAGCTACAGAACGCCATTGTCTATACTGCCGTGGTCAGATTTCTGCTGACCTGCCCCAACTCAATGTGGATAGCACTTTTGTCTTGCAGCATGGAGGTACTCATTTTTAATCCCAGCTAGGACACTATAGGGCATGGAGTTTGCATGTTCTTCCTGTCCTTGCCTGGGTTTCCTCCTCATTCTCACTGAATCTGCATCTCTGCCGGGAAGTAGATAATAACCCTGGATAATGCCTGAACAAAGATGGTGCTGTCCTTTTAGAGAGAAAAGTAGATGACGACATTGATAGGGGGAGTATTGTGATCTCTGAGAGAAGAAATAAATACATAGAAGTGTTACACTTACATAATACTCAGCATTTTGCACTTAACAGCAAAAAATACCTGATGCTAGGTCCACTTTAAGTTTAGGTGTACTAGCAGGTAATAGCATTTTTCTTACACGCAGGTGCTTGCATACATGATTTACTTTGTGCAATAGATTCATAAGCCTATGTGACTTTGTTCCTCTATCATTACAGCTGGTTGAGGCTTGTAGCCTGTGCTGCTGTTTCCGTTAGAAAGAGATTTCCTGTTTCAGTAATGTTGCAGTTGCACCATATTTTCTGCCTCTCATTGTAGAGCAGCTATGATATGGATTTCACATACAATGAGTTCTGCTGCACATCAATGAGATAAGCTGTTGAGAAATACAAATCTAAGCAGATATAAAATGAAAACACTAGGGCTGGTACTGATTAAAATTTTCGTGTTCGATTAATCGAATTTTTTTTATTCTATTAATTTCGATTAATTATAACGCACATACAGATCCAACTACATTGGCTGGACTCCTCCCCCCTTCCCTTCGTTAGCCGACGGAGCCACTTGGGGAAGGGGGGAGGAGTCCGGTGACGCCGATCTCTGTGACGTCACCGGATCTCCGACTGGACTCCCGCAAGCCGGCGGAGAGGTGAGTGATCAAAATAATTTTAATCGATCAAAAATGTTAACGATTAATCAGGTAATTAATCTTTAATTTCCACAGCCCTAGAAAACACCCTTTAGTTCAGTCAAATGTTTATTTAAAAAAATGAATAAATACTGCAGATGTAACTGCCTGAAATGCTTCTTTGTATCATCTTCCCACAAACCCCTACACTGGGCAAAAAAATTAAACTCATGGATACCCCAGCTGCTGATAAAAATAAAAAAATGCATGCGGCTGCTATACTCACCTACTCTCTGGAGCTGTGCCCTGCAGTACTTCCATTCCACCACAAGATGTCCTCCGTTTCCAATATCACTCGAACCGTCAGGACATTACTGTGGCTGTCATGAGAACGCGTCCTGAAGGGGCGTCCCCACAATGCCTTGCAATCGTTTTGTATTGATGCACAGAGTGGCACTGATGTCATCAGGTCACGTGCTCCTCTGCATTTCTGAGGGCCGCCCACCTATAGAAAAGATAGGGTAAAAAAGACAATCTAAAGCATCATGTGGCCTACATTAGAATGAAGTATACAAAAAAAGTAACTTAAAGTGACATTAAAGTAAATTAAACAAATTCCCCCCCAACGCTGGTGTAAGGATTTACCTTAAATGATGCCTCTTGATCCGATCATCTTCTTCTTTACAGTAGTTTTCAGGGGTCCCTCCAGCGCTGGTGCGCTCTCTGATCCAGTGCTGACTGCTGCGTCTTCTGTGCCCCATGGAGTCTGTGCAGGTGCACGCTGCCGGGCTGCTGCATTGAGTCTATCCTCCCGGCCGAAGATCTCTACTGTGCTTACGTCCGCCCCATGATCCTTCAAGGCCGCTCGAGAATCTTCAGATCTTCGGACGGGAGCGAGCGGCGGAGACACATGTAAGTAATAACCTTTTTGGTAACTTTTTTTTGCTAGCAGTAGATATATGCAAAAAAAAAAAAGGTTTAATTATACTTTAAACACTGGGGAGGATCCGAGGAGGGGGAGAGAGGGGGGTTAGGGGCCGGTCACTTGTGAGGCGAGTTGGGCTTTATGGAGGCCACACATATTACAATTTGATTGAACACTCTCCTTTAGATTTAACCATACCTGTGTATTGCTATGGCCTATGTGATCACATTGTTTCTTTTTTTTTTTTGGGTAGAACTTTATTGAAATGTGACATTTAATTAAAGCGGACCTTTACACTCAAAAATCACATTCTACCAATGCATCCCTCTATGTTTGATGATGAATAATAACATAGACATGTCAGGTGTAACATGCTGTGATTGTGAAATACTTACACATGCAGGGCATTCACTTCCTGCTTTGAAAGTGCAAATGACTTCAGTTTGCCAAAGCAATGCACACTGGGATTGCCTTGTCCTCAGCAGAGCATTGCTGGGAAATCTCATCTGTATTCTCACGAGATCTCAGGGAAAGGTATTTCCCTCCCCTTAGATGATGTGCATGGTCACATGTCTAGTCACATGTGCCAGTAATCCAGGAAGAAAT
The DNA here is from genome assembly GCF_000935625.1 of Nanorana parkeri. NCBI lineage: Eukaryota > Metazoa > Chordata > Amphibia > Anura > Dicroglossidae > Nanorana > Nanorana parkeri. The sequence goes on along the minus strand of NW_017306508.1, from coordinate 433,346 downwards.
AGGAGAGCTAGTAATCTGCCACTGTAAGTATACTGGGGAAGAAAAGAGAAATAAGGAATGCAAAGAATAGAAAGCCGGCGATTATCTAGAAGTATGTGTTTGTAGATTGTCATTACTAAACATTTCTAAAGGTGTTTTTGTTGTTACTTTAAAGATATGGGTAAAGATCTGCTTTAAGTTCTATGGGCACACTGCGGACGGTGCAGTGTTGTCATACCATGTCTCAAAGCAGATCTTTGGGTAACTTTTTTTTTATTAACCCTCGCAGTGAGGCTACCCCTGTACTGCAAGAGTTAAGTGCTCATTTAGGTCATAGATTGGAACCACGCTAAAGCTGGCCATACACCTAAAGCCGCCCACACACCTTACAATTTATCTGCAGATATTCTGTGGTCAGATGGAAAAGGTGCAACAGATTCCTCCATCTACACTTAACTGTGTGGATGGAGTAATCTCCACCTGGGTCATTCTGTTGCACTTTTTCCATCTGACCACAGAAAATCTGCAGATAATTGTAAGGTGTGTGGGCACCTTAAGACAGGAAGTGTGCTACTGGCCAGATCAACAGGTAAAATAAGGAAAAAAACTAATATAGCAACTACATTTAAAGAACTCCATGAATTGAACATTTTTATGAACCCTTGCAGTGGGGCTACTCCCACACTGAAAGGGTTAAGCTAGTTTTTGTCTCGGTTTATACATTACACACTTATACTCACCTGAGGCCTGGTTCACATGTGGGCGGGCTAGTTGCCGCCGGCCCCATTCATATCAACTGCAGCAAAAAGGTTCATATACTTTTTTGTGCGATGAGCGGCCTGTGTTTTTTTGTGGCTGCGTTTGTGTTTGATTGCACCTGTGGAAACACACCTGCTAAACCGCACGGATCGCTAGGTTGGTGTGCCATTTTGAAATGAATTGTGCGCGGTTCCGCGATCGTGTGCGAAACGTCGCACAATCTTGGATTGCTCAGATGTGAACCGGGCCTGAAGCTCCGAGCCAGCCAGTTGTCACAGCCCTCACTCCACCCTGTCTCTTCCTACGCTGCAGCATTTGAATGTTCCTCAGCGTTCCTCATGTCTATACACGGTGTATAGACCGTGATGATATACGGGACCTCAGACTGCTGCAGCGGAGAGGGAGAGAGGCTGGAAGGACTGGACTAAGAACAAGCCAGCTCCAAGGTTCAGGTGAGTATAAGCACCACTGCAGGGGTAAATAAAAATGTTTTTCTTCTTTAAGGATTGGTGAGCTGCAATATATTACATTTCTGTTTTTGGGTTTAGATAGTCTTCAAGGAGAAATCTGTGGTCCCCTCATCACAGGCATACCTTCTCCTCCAGGAAAATAATGACAGATTACCTTTATTGGGCTGCCAGCTCAAAGAATGACGGCGTTTTTGCCTGAATGATTTTCATTCTTGTAAGAATATTTTGCCTTTTGTGCTTCTAGAAAAATAATAGTTCTATATTTTGGTGACACGAAAGCCATGGCACACGGAACATGTATCTATCTCCGAACATGGACAAGTCGGTTGGGTTTATTGGGAATATAATGATAGGTTGGCCTGCTAGAATAGCTTGCTGTATCTAAAAGGCACACGTAGATCTGCACTATATTCCAAGTTTGTGACTTTTTGAAAAGGTTTTCCACATGATTTTGGAGTGTCTGGGGGAATTTCTGCTATGTAGCCAAAAGAGTATTTGTGAGGTCAGGTACTGATGTTGGATGAGTAGGTCTAGCTCACAATCAGTGTTTCAATTCATCCCAATGGTGTTCAGTAGGGTTGAGGTCAGGGCTCTGTGTAGGCCACTTGAGTTCCTCCACACCAAGCTCATTATGCCATGTCTCTATGGAGCTGGCTCTGTACACTGGCACAGTCATGCTGAATCAGAAAATGGCCTTTCCTAAAGTTTTGCCACAAGCAGGGCCGGATTTACTCTCCCTGCCGCCCCAAGGCCAGGTTCCACAATACGCCACCCTCCCCATCAATGGAGAATGGCAACCAGATTTTTTTTATAATTTGTTTCTTATTATTTTTTACTTTTTAATCACCTTTTTATTTTTCTATTTAATTATTTGATATTTTTTTTTAATTTTTATGAAAAAAAAATGTTTTAATCAATTAATTTTTTTTCACCTAACTTTATTGCTATCACACAGGAGATAACAAGCCCCTGTGTGATAGCAATTGGAGGTGACAGGTTCTCTTTATTGACCCTGTCACCTCCAATACAGGAGTTCTAGCACAGTACTGTGCTGGAACTCCTGTGACAGGTGAGAGAGGAAGAGCACAGCTCTCCCCTCTCGCTGTCTACACGGATCGTCAGGGTTATTTTTAACCCTGCCGCACTGCTACCTGCAGAGAGACTCGGCGGCGGAGCCCGGAGGACGGAACCAGAGGAGAGAGGTAAGTGCAGGTGGGAGGGGAAGGGAGGACGGACCGGCCAGCTGCAGACTTTTTACATGTCATCTCGGCGACATCGCTGAGATCACATGTAAACGAACAATCGTCTTCCTCACTCTACATTTAGTCCTGCTTGTGCAAAGCAGGACTAAATGTAGAGAGGGCAACTTACCGCCCGGTGCCCGCAACTTCCCCACAAGGACACCGCTGCCGCCACTCTGCGCTCTACCGCCCCGAGGCCGGGCCTCGTGGCCTTGTGGGAAATCCGGGCCTGGCCACAAGCTTAGAGGACCACAATCGTCTAAAATGTTTTTGTGTGCTGTAGCATCAACAGTACCCTTTACTGGAAACTATGGATGCACCGATAGCGGTTTTTCGGCATCGAGTACCGATATTTATATTTTGGCACCAATGCCAGTACTTCCGGTAGCATGGAGTCAGGTACCTGGGCAATCCAATCCCAGCCAATCAGGAAGCCAATAGGCCGATCATTACCTGATTGGCCGGAAGCCGGCTCCATAATCTCTCGCCGCACTGCCAGTCAGAGGAAATCTTCCTCGTGTATTTCAGAAAAAAGGTACTTTTACCTTTTTTCTGTGATACACAATGCGCGATCGGTGCACACCTGGGCGACTCCTGACCGTGCAGCAATCCGCGCAGCAATAGTGGGGTGTGCACTGGCCCTTAAAGTGTACCTATAGAAGAGGCCTGACGGACAAGAGCTCCAGAGCCCTGTGGCTGGAGATTCTTGCTACTGACAGCTACAGTAATGTCATTTGATAACAACAGTTACAAACCACATATGTATCAATATTTTATTCTGCCAATTGCATCCAACCAAGATGTTTGGTCAGATCTGAGATTCCTTCGTTTTAAAGTGTGTCTGTACACTCAAATCCCACCAATGCATCCCTCCTATGTATGATGATTAATATTAACACAGACATGTCAGGTGTAAAATGCTATTGAAATACTTCCACTTGCAGAGCGTTCACTTCCTGCTTCCCAGGTGCAAAGTAGTTCAGGTTGCCAACGCAATGCATCCTGGGATTGCTTTGTCATTGAAATGAGATCTCGTTCAAGAAAAAAAAAATGACTGACTGTGAGATCTCATGAGATTTTGCAGCCATTTTTTTTTTTGCCTTTTCCTCGACACATGATTATTCGTAGCTGTGAGGTGAATGTATTCCTTTCCTACACACACACATGACATCATCTGGGGGAGGGAAAATCAAACCAAACCCAAACAGGAAGGAGACTCCCACAGAAACACAGCTGGGGATCTGGTGATTGGGAACATGTGGCAGCTTTTATTACACCTCATATAGAGGAAGTGTTTTATTTACTAAGGTCTCCAAGGTAACTGTCACTTTTCTATATGTTTAATATGCCTTACTTTTTATAGTTTATGTAGACCCCCTCTTATTTTTGGGTGCCGTGGTGTATCGCTGTGTACATTGGGGTGCCGTGGTGTATCGCTGTGTACATTGGGGTGCCGTGGTGTATCGCTGTGTACATTGGGGTGCCGTGGTGTATCGCTGTGTACATTGGGGTGTAGTGGTGTATCGCTGTGTACATTGGGGTGTAGTGGTGTATCGCTGTGTACATTGGGGTGCTGTGGGGAATCGCTGTGTACATTAGGTTGCTGTGGGGAATCGCTGTGTACATTGGGGGGCTGTGGGGAATCGCTGTGTACATTGGGGGGCTGTGGGGAATCGCTGTGTACATTGGGGGTGCTGTGGGGAATCGCTGTGTACACTGGGGTGCTGTGATGTATCGCTGTGTACATTAGGGTGTTGTGGTGTATCGCTGTGTACATTGGGGGTGCTGTGGGGAATCGGTGTACATTCAGGAGCTATTCAGGACAATCCAATTAACAATACAATTTCAGCATGGGAGGTGAGAGAAATAAATAGATAAATACAGGAGAATAAATATATTTTAAAAACTATTCAATATGTTAATGTAATCTTTTACATTTTTTTTAAAATACATTGTCAACAATGCACTTTCTAAATAATCTTATCTTAATATTTTCCAACTTCTATAGGAACCTTTGGCATTATTATAGAAGATAGGACATTTCTGCGTGGGATTCCTTCTGTGTGGAAGTCCAGAAAAGATTTGGAGTATGTATAAATATAATACTGCAACTTACTCAAATCGCATTTTGCTTTTATTTTCTTTTTAATCATTTATTATTTAATTTTATAGGATGCCAAAGTGTCTGGTGAGGTCTTGTCATCATACCACCGGAAAGAAGAATCTCTATCCTGGAATCACCTTTCACCAATTCCCACAAAACGTATCACTGTGCAAACTTTGGCTTAAAAAAGCAGGAATGGGAGATTGCATGCTTGAAGAGTATACGGGAATGATCTTTGAGGACAAGACGAGAGGAAAGTTCCGCATGTGCTCTGCACACTTTCAGGAGGATTGTTTTGTAATGAAAGGTTACAGAAAATATCTTAAACAGAATGCAGTGCCAACGATTTTTCAACCGGAAGCAATATTCAGGGAACGATCCAAAGACCCATGGAGAAGGAGAGTTCTAAAAAAAGCTAGAACAGAAGATGCGGCTGGGACATCCTCACAAAGTGCAGAGTCCAAATCTATTCTTTGCTACTGCCAATGTCATAGACATTGCCCTGAGCAGGAAAAATCCTCGTCGAGCAACGGCACTCAAACAGAGCCAATTGATTTTGTCAGTATGGTTGTGGAGGAGCCATACATCAAGCTGGCCCAAAAAATAAACATAAGTAATGATCAGGCTTATGCTAAACAAGGGGAAACATTGTTTCCAGAAATATATTATTCTAGACCTCTAAAAGTACAACATCCTAAAGCTTTATTATCCATCAATATCACACCAGTAAAAACCATCACGAAGCAGATTGAGTCCCCACTATCATCTAACCTGGAGACACCAGTTGCCCTCAGAAAAGAAACGGTATCTGTTGATGAATCTTTAGAACAAACACCTGAACCCTTTGGTCGATACCCAGCCAAATACTATTTAGATGAAAGTTATGTTCCAAATGAAACGGAGTTGACATCGGACATCTCAAGGTCAGTGGTTGAAGAATCTGACACACAACAACAAAGTGCCAACAACATACCCAAACCAACACAGCTGCTACAAGAACGGAAATTTATTGTATTCGAATCGTGCCTGGACATTTTGATATCAAAAATGCGTTGCAGAGAAAAGGAATGTTTTTCTCCTATAGAAACAATACATAAACATGTACTGGGATCACATCTTATTGTTTACTCTCAGTGCCAACTAAAGCACCATTGTAAGCTTTGGGAGAGTCAGCCCTACGTGCAAAGTTTGCCTGCGGGCAATGTTCTTCTGGCTGCCGCTGTTGTCCTGAGTGGTTCCAGTTTTACGAAGGTCAAAGAAATGTATGGCTATGCTGGTGTACAATTGTTTGGTGAGGCAACTTTCCGCAATTATCAGTCAAGATTTATTTTTCCAGGAATTAACCACACTTGGCTCTGTCATAAAACACAGATTAAAAATGAATTGGGAAAAAAGCCTTTATTTCTAGCTGGTGATGGACAGTGTGACAGTCCAGGGTTTAGTGCCAAGTACTGCACCTACACCTTTATGGATATCATAACAAAGAAAATCGTTGATTTTGAGGTCGTCCAGGTTACACAGTGGACATCATCTGTGGCAACGGAGAAACATGCTTTTGCAACGTTGTTAGAAAGAATTCTTGCTGAGGATTATGAGGTTCATGCCATCGGCACCGACCGCCATCCGGGCATTAGAAAGATGATGAAGACACACCCATACAATTACATAATCCATCAGTTTGACCTTTGGCGCTATGTCAAAGGTTTGGAAAAAAAACTTTTACAGCTGTCTCGGAAGTCAAACTGTAGTTCCCTTGTGGCATGGATCGGCGCCATACTGAACCATTTCTATTGGTGCAGTCGCACTTGTCGTGGAAGTCAAGAATATTTCAGGGAAAGATGGGAATCTCTTCTGTATCATATCACAAATGTTCATCATTGGGAAATAGAAGGTTGCGAATTTCATTGTTCACACGGTGGAATAAGTTCCGAGAATCCTGCGGTGCCGTGGCTTCAAAGGAACAGTGCATCCTTTGAAGTGCTAACTACCTTTATAAAAAGTCCGCAGATTGAAAAAGACATCCCGCATTTAACATACTTTTGCCAAACTGGTGCGCTTGAGATTTACCATGGCATGATGTTGAAGTTCTGCCAGAAACGTGTACATTACACCTTCGATTCCATGGAGGCTCGAACAAAACTGTCCGCCGTCGTGCACAACAACAGTGTCAGAAGAAATCCGGCCACATTAAAAAGAATCAAAGAGGGATGTGGCACAGAGAGAAGGAAGTTGGAATTTTCACAAGGAAGGACAAAATGGGTTGTTTGTAAAGCATATGACGGGAAAAATGATGATCATGTCATTCCAATAATGTCCAACATGATAGACATCATAGAAGGGAAAATGTCCTCTACGTGGGTGTCGAAGAACAAAAGTATGCCATGTAACATTGCTCCACCAAAGGAACCGGCTATCGCACGACACCGGACAAGGTTTCCAACTTGTGAAATAACTAATCCAAGGTAATCTTAAAGTTGTACATAATCCCCCAAAATTACAAATCTGAAAATGTTATGAAAATAGTAAAAATAATAATTTTTCTTTTACATTTTGACATTTCATTAGAATACACTTTTTATGAATCCGAGGTTGCTTTTCTGTCTTTCTGCAGTAATATTTTCATTTACTTGATTTATTTTTAAAATAAGTGAGGATGCACCCATACCATTTTCTCGGTATCGTGTACGAGTACCGGTTTTATTTTTATTTTCGGTTCTCGACGAACCGAATACCGATACCGTCATCTGTGGGCCAGGATTATCAGGAAGCTGAGCAGCAGGTCATGCCAGGCAGCCTACCAGAAAGTGAAGCTGGCTTACAAGCCAATCAAGAAGCCCGGAGGCGGATCATAATCTGCCGACCTGGATTCCTGAATTGGCTGGGAAGCTGGCTCCACGCTCCCTCACGGCACTGCCGGTCAGAGGGACATCTCCCTCTGAGCGCAAGTTTCGCTATCGGTGAAGGTATAGGAGCATTTGGACGAGTAACAGTAATCGCCCAAATGGTCGGTATTGGCACCGATACTAGTACCGTTATCGGTGCATCCCTAAATATAAGTAAAGAGCTACTATCAAAACACAGGTTAAAAATCTTAATCACACTTTATAATGTTTACAATAATTTATTTTCAGCCCTTCATAAAGCGTCTTTTTTTCCTTTGGATCCCGTGTCGTTGGAGTATTACTTTTGGGCTTACAACCTCGGCCTCTGGGCACACAGGTTACCTGCGAAAACACGAACATCATCATCTGTTCCGATCCATAATATCGATTACACTTCTTTCAGCTATAGAGGTGGAATTTAGTCTTCCAATTGATGAACACCTGACTAGAACAACAAAGAAGAACCAGGTATTGTTTTAGTAGATTGCAGTCTAGTTCTGGCAAAGTCCAGCAATTTTTTTTCTGTCACATGATGCAGCTGGTTTAAATTAAAATATTTTTTTTTTTACATGTTTATGCTACTTATAACGGGAACAGCGGCACAGCATCAGAAGGGAGTGTGGCCGTATTAAACAATGAAGCTGCGCAGGCATGGGATTTCACATGTGCAATACACAAGGCCCGTGGGCCGAATCCGGCCCTCCAGGCCATTTCATGTGGCCCTCGCACCTCTCCTGCAGCTGTGGCACCCCCCTCGTCTCCGCCCCCACCTAGGGTTGCCACCTATCCAGGATTCACCCGGACAGTCTGGGTTTTGAATGCTGTGTCCGGGTTTCATGGCAGCAGAAACCCGGACACAAGATGTCAGGCAGACAGGGGCAACCAAAATTTAGATAGGGGCTACTGGCCCCCCACTGAAAATAGTCTCAACTATGATAATTACATATGAATGAGTGGCGATATTTACATATGAATAAGTCACGACTCATTCTCCCAAAAAAATGTCTTCACGTCGCTAGAGTGTTCGGGTTTCGCTTGAAGAAAAGGTGGCAACCCTACCCCCACCGTGTCTCAGCAGTCGGCAGCAGAGAGGAGGGCAGAACACTTTGGATATACTGACTAGGAAAGTACTGATACTGGGCATTTTCAGCCGGCTTTGTAAACGGGCACCAGGCTTCACAGGAAGGCTGTCGAGGTCCCAACAAGGTCTTGGCAGCCTTCTGTGAATCACGGCGCTTGTTTGCAGAGCTGGCAGCAAATCTCCTCCTTCCTGTGGATCCACGCTACTCGCTAGACATGTAAACTGTGGAAAAATTTGGTTTGGTTTGGATATTTTGTTATTTCGGAATTCAGGATTTGGATCCAAAATTCGTTTCGGATGAAATCCGAATTTTTCGTTAGTTTCGGATGAGTTTACGAATATTCGTTGAGAATACCACAGAAAACCATATACATATATTAATACTAAAGCGGAATCTCCTAGATCCGAATGGCATGCGGGATCCGAATTTCCGAATTGCATTCAGGAGCTTCCGATTGCTATTCGTGTCTGGGAGCCTCAGCTTTAGTATCATATGTATATATTGAACACAAATTTTCGTTACAACAACATGGGAGCCATATACTATATGGCTCCCATGTTGCCGTAACGAAAATTCGTGTTCAGACCCATTTGAATGCATTAAACCAAAAACACATGGTTGGCCAGAAAAGTCACATGTCACATTCAGTTTTGTTTTTGAACGAAATTCATACGGGTTCTGAAATTCAGAAACGGAAATTTGGATTCGGATGCATTGGGATTCAGAAATTCTGATGTGTCCGAGTGTCCAAATTTCGGAAAATTTGTCCAAAGTTTGATTCGGTACTGCCCGCACCGGGCCGAGATCGGCCGGGACCCCTGGTGAGCCCACCATAGACCTTACACAGCCCACCATAGACCCCGCACAGCCCACCTGAGAGTTCACACAGCCGACCTAAGAGTCCACACAGCCCATCATAGACCCTGCACAGCCACCTGAGAGTCTGCACAGCCCACCATGGAACCTGCACAGCTACCTGAGAGTGCACACAGCCCACCATAGACCCCCATAGCCCACATGAGTGTCTGCACAGCCCACCATAGAACCTGCACCGCTACCTGAGTGCACACAGCCTGCCATAGACCACCCATAGCCCACACGAGTGTCTGCACAGCCCACCATAGAACCTGCACAGCTACCTGAGAGTGCACACAGCCTGCCATAGACCCCCATAGCCCACATGAGTGTCTGCACAGCCCACCATAGAACCTGCACCGCTACCTGAGTGCACACAGCCTGCCATAGACCACCCATAGCCCACACGAGTGTCTGCACAGCCCACCATAGAACCTGCACAGCCACCTGAGAGTCCACTAGTACTCTAAATGCCATTATTTTTCCTAGACTTCTACTTTCAGAGTTAGTTAATAAGTTATTCATAAAAGCAGTAATAATCGAATGCAGATACAATTATTTAATATGATGAAGATTAGATACATTTCTATAGTCTTACAATCGACCCTTTGAGGGCAACCATAATGCTGATGCAGCCCACGATGAAATTAAGTTTGACAAACCTGCATTAAATGATGCTGCATTTGAATGCAGAAGCCCGTGCTTGACAACGTCCATGTACACAAGCCTTGATGATATTAAAAGACATTGCTCAAAGCCGGACTTTAACAAGCGATCATGTGACAACATGCTTAAGCATTTGATCACATGACCACTCACCATACACAGCAGTAAAGAGAACTATATTGCACCTTTTGCTACCTTTGTTGAATTTCAGCGGATAAGGATGTGCTGAGGAGCGTGGGATCTTATTTTACTTATAGGTCAGCTTAGGAAAAAATAAACCAATAAAGGAGTTTACTCATTGTTGAGAAACAGAAAAAATGGTCACCAGCACAAACTTTAATTCATTCATGCAGGTCACATCACCATGCGTGGCAACGTTTTGGAACCTGTCCGGCCCCTTCATCAGGCAAACATAAATGAATAAAGGGACCGGACAGGTTCCGAAACGTTGCCACGCATGGTGATGTGACCTGCATGAAAGAATAAACCGATTTTGTTTTTCTGTTTTGGAAGTATTTGGCGGCAACATCCGCGGCCACTTCAGCACCCTCCACATTGTATGTATGCAGGAGTGCAGTAGGACTCCGAGGCGTAACTAGTGACCTCAGGGCCCGAGGCAAGAATCACCCCCCAAGAAGAAAAAAATTAGACACATTTTTTTTTTTTAAAAACAAACATATTTTGGACAAAAAAAAACAAAAACTCTCCTCTTCCATGTCTCCAGCTCCCCATTCTCTCCCCCTTCATGCCCCCAGCTTTCCGCTCCCGGACCCCACACTCTCCTCTTCCATGTGCACAGTTTTCCCTCATCTCCCCCTTCATGTCCCCAGCTTTCTGCTCCCGGACCCCACACTCTCCTCTCTGTCACCTTCATAGTCCCACCTCCCTATATCTCCCCCCTTTGTTTTCGCAGCAGGCCTCTCTTACCGATTCAGCTCTCTATTAGTCAGTGTTCTGTGTGATGAGGGGGCGGGGATAACACCGCTTCCCACTCATTGGCTGCTGCGCCGGCTGGATCATACTTCACGCTGCGCCCGGAACAAGGTGAGGGGTGCAGCGTAAAGCACGTAGGGCCCAGGACAGGAGGAAGAGGTCCCGGTACTGACATTCCTCCAGTCCTAAGCCCCCTCCAGGGCCATTGGTCCAGTGGGAGGAGCTCCAGGTGGGGTACTAATTTAGCTGGTCGGGGACTGCCTGAGGATCCCGACACGCGCTGCACCTCAGGCAGTCGCTGGCCAGATAAATTAGGACCCCACCTGGAGCTCCTCCCACCAGACCAGCGCTGACTCGCGGCTGCTCTCCCGCACTAAGGTAAGCGGAAAAAAAAAACATAGCGCAAGCATCGGGGCATTTTGAAAAATACAAGTACTTGTCAAAATGCCGTTTTTTCCGCCCTCACCCTGCAGCGCCCTCAGGCGGCCGTTTGCCTTGCCGTAGCGCCGGGCCTGCCAACTCCAAGTGGCGGAACTCTAGGGCCCGGTCGCAGCTGCGACCTCTGCGACCCTGTTAGTTCCGCCACTGGTGGGACTCTCTATGTGATTACTCATTGTTGAGCACCCGAAAACTGAAACAGTTTTTGGGGAGATGACTTTTAACCATATTTAGTATCATTGTGTAAGAGGAAATAAAATCATTATACACAGAACATGTGTAGACAGGGCAATGTTTGTACTTTATTCACTGTAATCATTGGCTGAAGTATTATCAAAGGCTCCAGTTGTTTTTGTATAAAACCTGTTTCACTTCCCTCTGTTCAGGATGTCGGCTGAGATTCATCCATCTGCAGAGACTTTGAGGAACCTAAGTGATTATAGTTCATCCTTCCACACAAGAAAGGCATTTCAGTTATTTTCCCTCTGGCTAGTCCTCATAACAGCAACATACTGTTCTCCTCCAAGAATGATTCTTCTTCTATGTACTGAGGATGGACATGGAGTCTGGAATATGAAAAGAATGGCTTTCGTCACGTACAGAAACAAATTCTATTCTTGTGTTGTGCATTTTAATGGATAGTTTAGAATTCAGAAACAGAAGACTTTCTGCTGAAGTCATACAATTCGCTGCATGTAGAGATGAATTAAAGCAAAAGCCCAGCCATATGTTACAAGATACGAATGAAGAGCCAAATAACAAAAATCAGCTTTTGCTGTAATGTTCACCTTCAATCCAGAGATTTTCCCCACAGTACTTCTTTCTGCCACTAGATGTCCTCAGTCTAATGGCCAGCACCATTCAACCCACTTCCTCTGAGTCCAGATCATTGTAGATCTGCCCCCAGCTTGTGACTGGACGGTAAAGGGAGAAGCAACACAGAGATGAGCTCCTCTCTCTGTCACTCTGCTTTCTCCATAGGCAAGGTAGCAGCTTTGGCACCCCATCTTTTTGACATTGTTAAGGACTGTACTAGGCAATGAGAAGTTGCTCCTTTGCATTTCCTGTACTGGTATTCCCCCATCAGACACCAACAGCCTACAAGTGCATCCTCCATTATGAAGTGTCAGGCAGGTGCAAAGCTTAGAACAATTGCACTATGCCCTTGATTTACTGCAGGAACATGATGGTTGTAGCTGGGCACCGTGGACATTCACTGAGTGCTAGGCTCCTGCCTTGGTTGCCTTTTGGATGATCCGGCTCTGGCTTTATGCCAGCCACTCCAACTGCTAATGATGAGTGAATTTGTTTGAAAACAAGATGGATCAGCAAGCTGCCAATCCTTGAATAAATGTGTGAATGCAGATTTGGCAATGATTAAATCATGATTGCATTATTTCTAAATTGCACAATTCTCCATAAATCAGCATGATATATATATAGAAATATTCATCAGACGTGGCAAATATAATGTGACAGGTCCTCTTTATGAAGACATCAGGGGTCTTTCAGACCCCTAATGTTGCCTAGGGACCCCAAAGAAGCTGATGAAGCAAAGATCTGCTTCACCAGCTTCTTCTCCTGGCTCTAAGAGCCAGAGAATGTAAACAGTAACAACAGAAGTGATGTAATACACATCGGAGGAGAGATCAGTGGCTGGAAGCCTGCTAATCTCCCTACAAATCTCTCAGGGGAGACATGCTGTGCCGGTCCTGTTCCCGCACGGGGGACAGCGAAGCCCAGGGTAGCCAGCGAAGGGGGTAGCACATTCTGCCGTACCGTACAAGCGATCTAGCAGCTGTATAGATGCCGGATCACTTGCACATGAACAGCACTCGCTGTCCACTAAGATGGCCGCTTCCACACAGGGACAAAATGCTCAATTCACGAAGCATGATGGTAATTTTTAAACCACCTTGGGCACAGGTGAAAGTAACTGCCCTTATCCTGGCATGTTATTTTTTGTATTTGAGCCTACGAGATCATCTGCAAGGAGACAACAGACAATAATGGTGACCGATCCTTTGCCTCTCGTTTGCCTTTTTTGGGCACGGTATGCCCTATCGCAGAGGAAGGCCGACCCTCCAGCTGTGGTGAAACTAGGAACCCCACCATGCATCTGCCTCTGGGAGTCATGCCTGTGGCTGTCAGAGTCTTGCAATGCCTCATGGGATTTGTAGTTGCACCACAGCTGGAGAAATTGAGTTTTCCTATACCTGTCCTATCAGATCAGGCAATCCATAAGCACAATTAGCTAGATTGTATGTTTGTACATCGATCATGCATGGTGTTGGGTCTCTATGCTCCTTTAGATCTCTGACACCCCACTTATTGCACCAGTTATTTAAACAAGTCTTATGAATAGGGCTAAATATATTGAGATTCTGCACTGAGATTAGCACCAGATCAGGCCAAGAGAATGCTTGTTGTGGTCCCTGATTTGGCACCTGATGGGATGGTCCACTTAGAGAACCGGCATCACCAGATATTTCTTTTCAAATCAACAAGCTTTATTGTTTGTGAAGCTAAGCAAGTCCCAGCAGACCATACTCCTCCTCTGACATGTTTAGTCATATCCACCCCTTTCTCAGTTAGGCCCAGTGCAGACCTGAGCAATCTGGGACGTGCGTCCTGGGATCGCGCGGCTGTGCACAATTGCCGCGCGGTCACAGATCGCCCAAGTGTGCACCGGCCCTAATGGTTGCTACTATGCAGGGATGGACGTATGGCTCTATAAAGATTAATGGAGGTACAACACTAGGAACGTCTAAATATCCATTTATCATATATATGATATGCATACATAACAATAGGAGCCGCTATTTTATATCTGCCTGGAGGATTGTTTTAATTTAATTGTGTATGAACTTGTCAACTAACTACAAAGTTGCCTATTAACCATGCCACTAAATCCTTATAGCAGAAATCTTGAAGTAAAACATTAGCACAGCCGACCTTATAGTTCCACAGGTTGTGCCGAGTTGACAAAATAACTTACGCTTATGAGGAATGGTACATGGGAGTCAGGTGACCCTCCTGGAGGCTGGTGCGCAAATCCCGATCACATATCTGGCACATAGTCAAATAAGTCCAACAATGTGCCAGGCTAACCAAGCCCATTTCTTCTGCAGTATAACAACAGGCTGCTCTGCAGGAAGAGGACATGTCATTTGCTGATTAGCTCTCCTCTAAAACAATTGCATATAGTGCTAAAGAGACCTGATTATTTTTAAATGTACTGTCGGATGTGTGGCTCTACGTTTGGAATTTTTAGGATTTTGTCATACCAGGTATTTATTACATCTCACAGAGATCACAGTACTCGACTGACAATCTTACTCCCCATGTTTATTTTTCATTTTGGATAGGGGTGAGAGGTTAGATCCCCGTTAGGTTTTAATCGTCAATGTCCCCACTGGAGAGATTCACCCCCTCTGTGTGTCATGGTGAGCAGGGGGGATTCCAAAATCCAGAGATTTCACTCAAACAGGAATAGAAGCAAAAGTGACAGAATTTCCCTAAAATATGTCACGTCTTATGATTTTATACTTTAAACCCTCATAGAATGTCTTCATTTCATATCTTCACTCTCAAACGATAAGCCGAGTACAGCCAAAGTACAATCTGGGTGGAGACGCTGAAAGCTTGGACCTGTCGTGGTTCCAGCAGTCAAGGAAGACTACGCCCTCGTTTGGTTCCCAGATTACAAGCCATCAGGGGAAGGGAGGTTTATATGCGAGTTACAAAATACAATAGCAGCTTTACATTTCCCTTTTTTTTTTCCTTTTAATACCATCCCATCATCACATCACATCCCATCCCATCCCATCAGTGGCGTAACCAGAGTTATGGGCGCCCGGGGCAGAACATTTTTTTTTTGCCCCCCCACATTATATAAACATCCACTGGAACTGTACCCCCCACCCCCACACATATATATCAGCTAAGGAACTACAAGTCCAAGCATACCATCATTGTCCCTGTACACCCTCACTCACACACACACACACACACACACACATCACCCAGGGAACGGCAATATCTGGTTGTTGTACAGGGGCAATGAGAGCATGCTGGGACTTGTAGTTCCCTAGCTGATATCTTATGAAGCTGTATTCCACCTGAAAGTACTACAATGCCATTATAGAACTAAGAATAGAACATAAAATAAAACCTTTTTTTTATTCTAATGCTCACCTGTTTCCTGGATCCACCAACAAGTGCGGCCCCCCCGTCTCCCACGTTGTTAGAAGCTGCATACAGCGTGTGCTGGTTACTACTTAAACCGGCGCGCGCTGTGTGCAGCTTCTGAGAAGATACGCTAGAAGCATAGCGGGGAAGGCGGCTGCGCATTTTGCATCACTCCCGCTACGCTAATAGCGTATCTTCTCAGAAGCTGCACACTGCGCGCGCCGGTTTAAGTAGTAACCAGCACACGCTGTATGCAACTTCTAACAACGTGGGAGACCGGAGGCTGCGCTTGTTGGATCCAGGAATCAGGTGAGTAGTAGTAGTAGTCGGCCATGGAAACAATGCAGTAGATGAAAGACACATCATGCTTACTTCCCTTCAACATTGGAAGATGTCCATCAGCACTGAACTGGCGGAAACCAGTGGGACCCAGCTACACCCATCTACTGTCCAGAAGTAGTCTTCATGGAAGAATTGTGATCAAAAAGCCATACCTCCGATGTGGAAACAAGGCTAAGCGACTCAACTATGCACAAAAACATAGGAAATGGGGTGCAGAAAAATGGCAGCAGCTGCTCTGGACTGATGAGTCAAAATGTGAAATGTTTGGCTGTAGCAGGAGGCAGTTTGTTCGGTGACGGGCTGGAGGTACAATAATGAGTGTCTGCAGCAACAGTGAAGCATGGTGGAGGTTCCTTGCAAGTCTGGGGCTGCATTTCTGCCTATGGAGTTGGAGATTTGGTCAGGATGAATGGTGTCCTCAATGCTGAGAAGTACAAGCAGATACTTATCCATCATGCCATACCATCAGGGAGGCCTGTGATTGGCCTCACATTTATTCTGCAGCAGGACAACAACCCCAAACATACAGCCAATGTCATTAAGAACTATCTTCAGTGTAAAGAAGAACAAGGAGTCCTGGAAGTAATGATTCGGCCCCCGCAGAGCCCTGATCTCACCATTATGGAGTCTGTCTGGGATTGCATGAAAGGACAGAAGGATTTGAGGCAGGCAACATCCAAATCTGTGCTCAGTTCTCCAACATATTTTGAAGCAACCTACCTGCCGAGTTCCTTCAGAATCTGTGTGCAAGTGTGCCTAGAAGAAGGCAAAGGGCGATCACACCAAATATTGATTTGATTTGGATATTTCTTCTGTTCATTTACTTTACATTTTGTTAATTGATAAAAATAAACTATTAACACTTTTATTTCTGAAAGAACTCTTACTTTACAGCATGACATCACACCTGCCTAAAACGTTAACCCCACTGCAAAGGTAATACAATGTGTACCTGCAGTTCTGCTCCAATCTTTGGCAATAATTTTTATTGGAGAGCCGCGACCTTGGACTTTTATTACTATATAACTGAAGCTGTACCGAGATGGTTTTGCTGCATTGTATCCTGCTGACCTTGACAGGGGCAGTTCCCTTTACAAATACAATGCAGGGATCCCAACCTGGAAAAAGCAATTTCAGGGAGGTGCCCTTCTCATTTCAGGGAGGTGCCCTTCTCATTTCAGGGAGGTGCTCTCTGCCGCCCCCTGAAGAGAGCACCCCCCTGAAATGATGGCAGATAGCAAAGAAGCTATTGCTTCCCGTGCTATCTGCTGGGGGTTTTTTTTTTTATTCTGACAGCTGCTGCCGTCAGAATAAAAAAAACAACCAGCATAGAAATGAATAGCTAGATTGCTATTGACTAGTTCAATTTGCAATATCCAATAGTAAGCTGGCTATTGCACCCACCCACTGCTGCTGCTGTTAATCACTAGAAGAGGACCTGAATGAGAACTTCAGGGCCACCTCTGCTGATTGACAGCAGCAGTGGGCAAGTGCAATAGCTAGTCTGCTTTTGGCTATTGCAAAGTGAAATAGCCAATAGCAATCTAGCTATTCGTTCCAATGCTGTGTTTTTTCTCTGACTGACGGCGGCCCCGGTCAGAAAAAAAAAGAAAAAACATCGCAGGATAAGGTTTACTCTGCTAGATAGAGCGGAGTAATCCTTTCCAGGAGAAAAACGTTTCTCTCCCAGGTGTCCGGGAGCTGCTTTTCAATAGCGGGAAACTCCCGGAATGTCCGGGAGAGTTGGGATGTCTGACATTAAGAGAGGCGGACTGGGACTAATCGAAGCGTCGGTATAATAAAACTTACACTTAAAGCTTTTAGTCCTGTTTGAAGACCTGTTTGAGTGACTACTGAACTTCTATCTATCCATCTATCTATCGTTCGGGATTATCTCAACAATGGGGTGTGTGTGACTTCCTATATGAGTTCACAACACTTTAGACAGGCACAGCAACCAACATTTCTGGTGAAACACACATGCAATTTATTGATATCTATATACACTATGTACAAAATTATGGAAAAAAAAATCTTGCCACTTAGCAAACTACTAACATCCAGGGTCCCTGGCTAACAGACCTAAAGCAACCTACTGCTACCCAGGAGCCTAACTCCTTCTGCAACTAAGGTCCATGCCGTACAGGCTGCGTCCCTCCATATACCGTATTGGCTGTATTTTAGCACACAGGTCTTTCAGCACTCACCAATATAACACACATGGAAATGGGTTCCAGGATGGAGCAAACATTGCTAAACAGGATGAAAGTTTATATAGAGGCCAGAAACACCAGATCTGCTTCAGCTGGGTCTATTATTATTATCAGTCATGCCAAACTCTGCTCTCTCACCTAATTAAATAGAAAACTAGTAAATTGCCTGAACTTTGGAAATACCTACGTCCCATTCTGGATACAATGATATACCTTATATTGGCTTGCCATCATATACCCCCCATCTCGGGGTTGGAACACAGGTTGCCAGGGCCAAGGCATCTGCATTTTCCATCTTATAACCAAGGTGATGCTTTGCTGTAAGGCTGAAGTCTTAAAAGGCCAGGGACCTTTTAATCAACCGCCTAGTAATCATCCTATAGGTCTCTCTGTTCTGGGCCATCCACTTTAATGGACTGTGATCAGTTATCAGATTAAAGTGTCCACCGACAGGTATTACCTGAGGGAATCTAGAGCCTACTTTACATCTAAGCATCTATTTTTCAGTGGTGGAATAATGTAATTTATGGGACTTTCCTGGTAAGGGTAAAGGACCGGGTGTTCTTTCTCATTCCAAACCTGAGACAACACAAAAGACTGCTTTTTGTTTTCTTTTACTTGCCTTTTATTAATGTCTTCTGACTGGTCACATGATGCTCTGGGTTTTCATTTCCTCGCATTAGGTGGTCCTGGCATAATGACATCAGCAGAGTTCTCTGAATTAAAGGAGAACTATGAGGTGAGTGCTTTTCACTCTGGGTTGAGTGAAGCTGGGTGTCATTCAAACAGAAGACTGAGGACATAATGTGGTGAAGAAGAGGTATGGCAGGAAACAGCTCCAGATATTAGGAACTCCCAAGAATTGTAAAAATTAACCCTTGCAGTGCCCCCACACTACAAGGGTTAACTGCTCGTTCTGGTCTAGGGACTAAACTAAAGAAAATACACTCAACTGATCCTCGGTCTTGCTGCAATCAGCACTCAACTCTTTCCCCCTCCGCTCTGACAGTGGAACAGAGCCTGTGGGAGAAGAGGCTGGGAGGACAAGTCTAACAGCCGGATGGGACCAAGAATCAGTTGAGTATATATTTTTAATTATATCCCCTAGACCAAAAGGGGCAGTTAACCCTTGCAATGGTTAGCATTTACAATTCCTGGAGTCCCTCTTTAAATTGAATATTGTAGCCAGAGCTACTTTTTATAAGCCTACAGGGGAGCATTAAAAAAGTTTAGCCCCAGAGTTGGGCTTTATACAAGGTACTAAATAAATAAAATCACATACATTAACCTTTTATATTCTAAAAAAAGTAACACTTGAACTGATTTCCTTTACAGCCGTTCTACCAGCCAAGGCCAGGAAACAAGTTTTTTACTATCACCTCCAGCCGGCATCCTGCAGTATGAAATGGGAGGAAGTGTTCCTCAACTAATAACACAGGAACCCTTTACAGATTTATTCTAGAGACCGGGCTGGACTAACAAGTCTTCAAGGGAATCTAAAATAGTTGAGTGTAGCTTATTCCAGAAGAGAGTGGAATATCCTGCCACCTCCCACCCTAATAATCTGCAATGCTGCGTAATACTTATATAATATCAAATATCAGTGACTTTATACATCTCTGCAAATAAATTCCTGATGTGTAACAATATATAATATATAATCAGTTTTTAGAAAAGCACCACATTTTATCATTTAAAAAAAAAAAACACATTCTTGAACTCCAATGCAGTGACTTTGTGTAGGCTGCAAGCAGGAGGAAGCATTTCCTCAGTCTCCTCTCAGATGTGGTGGAATGGCTCCGTCCCTCCGACCCAGCTCACTGGTTGTCAGGAGCTCAGTGGGACGCCAGCCAGAGTGTCCCGCCCAGCTCCTTGGTTTGCTAATGACATCTGTGAGCTGGGTGGGAAGCCAAACATGGCCTCTAGGTTGCCAAGAGCTCCTTTTCAGCTCCCATGTTCCCCATAGTAATGGGTTCTTCAAACAAAACAAAAAAAAAGTTTGTGAAATGCTTTCATGTCACATTAATCAATAATTTTTTTCATTGGAAATATGATAAGGTGTGCGTGTGTGTGTGACAATTACTTTCCTCTCTCCCTTGCAACACAAGTAAAAAAAACAAAACAGTAATTAGGAAATAAAATATATATAACATTGCTTTGCTATGTTGGCAAATTCTGTTCAGTTCAGAGGGGAAACAGTACCATCTAGTGAACAGATTTAATATTGCTCTGTGGAAGGCGGCCTTTTTTTCTCTCCTGTAGCACTATTAAAAGGAAAATATTGCTGTTGATGCTTATTCAGCAACAAGGTTGCTAAATAAGCATCTACACAGGCTATCCCCCCCTTCAGTCTATCATGAATGCAGCTGCTAGACTCATCCACCTAACCAACCGCTCAGTGTCTGCAACCCCCCTCTGCCGATCCCTGCACTGGCTTCCATCCCCTACCAATTCCTCCACTGGATTCCATCCCCTGCCCCCCTCTGCCAAACCCTCCACTGGCTTCCACCCCTCGCCCCCTTCTGCCAATCCCTCCACGGTTTTCTATCCCTTCCCCGGCTTCCAATAGCCCAAAGGATATAATACAAAATATTAACAACCACTAACAAAGCCATCCACAACTCTGCCCCCAGATATATCTCCAACCTTGTCTCAACGTATCACCCTAACCGCCCCCTCCGCTCCTCCAAAAACCACTTGTTTTCCAGCTCACTCATCAACTCCACCCATGCTCACCTCCAGGAATGCTCTAGAGTCTCTCCCCATCCTCTGGAACTCTTTGCCCCAACCTGTCCGACTATCACCCACTCTGCCTTTAGGCAATCCCTAAAGACTCATCGCTTCAGGGAAGCCTATCCCACCTCAACCTAACCACTCAACCATCACGTTCTCAAACAGTTCATCTACCCCCTCATGTATCACTTCCCCCTCCCTCTTAGATTGTAAGCCCTCAGGGGCAGGGCCCTCCTTACCATCTTGTCTTGAATGTATTGCAACTGTAATATCTTCCTTATATTGTAAAGAGCTGCACAAACTGTTGGCGCCATATAAATCCTGTATCATAATAATAAAGGAACACTACGATGTCACTACCTGGCCATTAGTTTTAATGTAATAATTCAACACTAGGAGTCAAATACGCTACGTTCCTTTTATTTTATTTTTTATCAAACCCACTATGCATTATTAATGTAGTATATTTTAGCAGGGTTCCCAAAACCTTAAAGTTATTTATATACTTGAAAGGGTTTTACGGTGTTAAATATGGTTAGGAGAGACTGCGCTAATCTCTAGCCTTATGTAAATACTCTTATTAGTAGGTTATTGTATTATGAACATGCTCTCACATACAGTTTGTCATTATCTGCACATGGAGGGAACTATGTTTTAAATTATTAACAAGCATCAGGTAATGACAGAAAGCATGTGCCCTGCAAAGGCTGACATACTAATTCACACAAGGTTTGAATTCCAATGACAGGGCCTCTTTAAGCTCTTCTCAAAATGATCTGACATTTAGAAATATTTGTCCCGCAGATGACTGTTGTGTGTAAATGACCATCATACCTCAAACCAGTGAGGTTTGGCCCGATCCTTCTATGGCAATACAAATGTGAGCAGCTAGAATTCTATGCCATATAATAGATCTATGTATTGTCCATATGCATTGAATAAATATACGGTTTCTTGTTAGATCAGTTAACAATCCCCTGATGAAGCGAAGCTACGAAACGCGTAGGGATTGGACACACTGATTTTAATGGATATGTACAGAATGTTTGTATGGGTCTATGCTCCTGATTTAATGATCTTGTTTTAGGATGTGTTGCAACCACTTGTTGTCTGTTTTTTATGTCTTTATAGCAGATGTTAAATAAAATTAAGTTTTATTCAAACATTTGAAGCTGCGGTGTAATACCTCTCATAAAACCCTGTTTTTCACTTGTGTTACAAAGATCCTTCTATGGGATTACTGAACATGTCACAATAGATCAGCCTACTACCTATTATAATTAAAGAGCTTTTACATTAAACAAGGTACATTTTTTTTCAAGAGAAATGTACCCAGCTGACACTAGCTATGTATTGTTAGGCCAGCAGGGAGAAGGTCCTTCTTTCAAAAGCGCTGCCCATAATCTTTGCATGTAATGAGTATCTCATATATTAGTTTCACCTTTTAAGTTGCATTAGTGAAATAAATGAACTTTTGCACGATATTCTAATTATTCGAGTTTCACCTGTACACACATTGTTAACTGGGGAACAGGGGGGGGGTTTAATGTAGAAAGGCTGGTGAATATGTCCTCTTTTGTGCCTAGTGGGGTTAATTGCTGGTGGCAGGTCTTGTTTGTTGGCTGGGGGAACCGGGGGGTGGGGTCGGG
>NW_017306508.1:410574-410791 GCF_000935625.1 Nanorana parkeri | reverse complement strand
AAGGGCTAGTGAATAGGTCCTCTTTGGTGCCTAGTGGGGTTAATTGCTGGTGGTAGTAGAGGCTGGTTGCCTCTGTCAGAATACGATAGAAACCACAGGGGATTCGTCCATCAATGCACGTAAGTGTCGATGAAAGAATCTGTTTTGTTTTTTCCCTCATTCAAGCCGCAGGTTGAAGGGGGGGGGGGGGGGAGGGGTCAAGACACGCGTTAGTTCG
>NW_017306508.1:396791-410271 GCF_000935625.1 Nanorana parkeri | reverse complement strand
AGGCTCAAGACCAGCCTGTGTTCATATAATTTATTGATGTACTTCCCTGGGCATATGCCCACAAAGATGAGAGCACCAATTCCAGGACATATACCAATTGACCTTGATGCAATACTTAACTTCTACGTTTATTTGCAAATGTATGCATCTCAGACCTTTCTATTGCACATGAAAACAGCTTCAACAATTCCTCTTTGCTGAGTGCTGTGAAAAAGTTTTAATTTATACTCCAAATCAGCTAGAATGGAAGACAACCTTCCACTACACTGCCAAAGGTTAGTGGACGTCTCACTATTCTACCCAATAATGGCCAAACGTTTGTGGACACCCCTCAAAATGATGGGCTACAGGCGTGTCTAGTGAAACGTAATGCTACAGCATATGAAGACATTGTAAACAATTGTGTGCTTCCAACCTTGTGACAACAGTTTGGGGGGAGGCTACTTTTCTGTTCCACGATGACTTTGCCCTTGTGCACAAAATCTGCTCCAAAAAGGAACGGTTTGGGGTGGAGCTACGTGGCTTGTATAGGTCCAGCAAGAGCCTTCAGTCTGACAACCCAAATCAGCAGTTACCGACCTGCTCTACTTTGCACTCATTGTCCAGCATCTCTGGGTAGTCAGTGTCAGTATTCAAGCCCTGATGAAGGGGGAGTGTTGAGCCCCTGAAACATGTTGACTGTTTTACTACCTACTGTGACCAATAAACTCTTGCTGGCCTTATTAAAGCCTTGTAGTGCTCTGATGCTTTCTATGCGCTGCCACTACTTCAGGGACCCTCCTGAGAGTCTCCAATTGACAGAGTCACCTTTTACTTCCACCTACTCATCCCTTCCCATGGGTTCCAGTTTTTGACATATACCTTCTCTGTTGTGGAGGAACTCAACTGGCCTGCAGAGCCTTGACCTCATCTATACCAAACACCTTTGAAATGAACTGGGGAGCAAGGTTGTCTTATCCAAACATCAGTACCCGACATCACAAATATTCTTTTGGTTGAATAGGCACACATTCCAAAATCATGCGGAAAGCCTTCTAAGTGGAGCTAGGCTGTTATAGATGCCAATGGGGCCAACTCCATATAGATGCCAATGGGGCCAACTCCATATAGATGCCAATGGGGCCAACTCCATATAGATGCCAATGGGGCCAACTCCATACAGATGCCAATGGGGCCAACTCCATACAGATGCCAATGGGGCCAACTCCATACAGATGCCAATGGGGCCAACTCCATATAGATGCCAATGGGGCCAACTCCATATAGATGCCAATGGTTTTGGAATAGGATGACTAACCAGCTCTTATGGGCCAACCTTTGGCTATATTGCACCATCATCAAGAGATCCGTTTTAAATTTGGAAAAGAACCAATAATAATGTACCATTGTGTGCCTTGCACAAATGACCAGTTATCCCGAACCCACCAACAGTCAAGATAAACACACACAAATGTGTTTATATACAGTCTTCATTTATACATACTACATAAGAGTCTTTAACATTATTGGAGCGTATTCAATTCTGGTAAAATGCCTCTTCAAAATTAGAAAAATAATGATAGCATTATGTAAACCTCCAAGAAGTGAGTACCGATTTTCAAGTCCTCTATAGGGTATTCAGCATTTTTTTTTTTTAAATCACATTCAATAATCCTGGCAGGAAACTCTTACAGCAGTCCAAAGATTAGAAGGTTTCAACAAAACGATGGTGAGCAACACTTATATTGCAATTTTATTTCAATCGCTCAAACAAAACAAAAAATTAGCATGTAGTAAATTTAAAACAAATATGGTAAAAAAAAAGTAGCAGAGATGACTTGGAAGGAAATGGTTAAAAAGCTAACAGTGAGAAAAAAAAAAAACTGGTAACATGGACAAGCAACAAATTAAAGTGCACCTGTCACCTTCAACACAGCGGGAGGCATTTTGCTCTTGGGCCAACGTACCAGAATTGACAAGCCTACCAGCTCACCAGGAGCAACCGATGTCGCCACACAATTGCGATGCCGACAGTTCCTTGTGCGCCGATTGGCTTAGTGCGAGCCCAAACCAAAAGGTGGCTTCCATCACTGCAGAAGGCACGACTGATCCACTTAAAATTGTTCCAACCTCGGCTTCGGATGAGACATACATGATGGTCGTGGAAAAGTATCAAACCAGGATGAGTGTGAATAGAGACTTCAGCACCAGCACTCACGATTTATACATTCAGTTTCATTGTGATTGATTTTGTTTTAACCTCTTGGGTATCATTTGATCACAGCTTAGGTCACAGTGTTGAGAAAAAAAAAAAAAAGAATACTTTCTTTTTTTTGTGGAAAGGGATTTAGAAAAAAATAAAATAGACGTCTTAAAACTATCCTAAAAGTTAGGACATCTTACCCAACAAGACAACAAATCATTCTTCGAAAATATCATTATCAGGATTTCTCATCTACGAAATTAAGGTCCCAAAAAAAAAAATAAAGACCTTTGCAAATTTTAACAACTGAAATCTCTCAGGAGCCAACCATGCCGGCAGATTACTTATTTGTAGATCCAAGATTTCAGGAGAAAGAAAAAGATATAAAATGGAAAAAAAAAAAACAACTTATGTAGGGGTGGTGAAAAGAACGAAATATGAATAGATATGCAGGACATGATGTGAAGACATAAACAAGGACACTGGATCACTAAACAACTGAAAAATATGCTTTTTGTTTTTCACCAAGGCACAAAACGCGTAGTGCATAAACCGGTTTCCATTCAATAACAAGGGAGAACCATCAAGCGGTCTTACTTTGGACTGCTCATAGTCACATACCATAATAAGGTGGCTTTAGTCTTGTATTTTGTAGATAAACGGGGGAAAGAAAAGAAAGAAAAAAAAAAAAAAGGGGCGCTAGTGTCACATACATGGCTGAACTCTCTAATCGTTGAAATGACGGCAGTAAACAGAAGTTTAATGGTTATTGGAAAGATGATAGCTTTGATGGATTTTCTACGTCGGTCAACAATGCCTTTACTTCCTACCATGCACAACAGTTTTAAAGGGGGGAATAAAAAGGCTGCTTGAACGTTTCGGATGCTATTAATCCTTATGTGTAGAGTCCAGGTCTCTGTAATCATTGAACAGCAGACCAGCAAAAAGAATGGTGGTTGCTCAAAGCTTCCTAAAAACGCATGATACTTTGGTGACCAGCACTTCCTGGGGAGGTGAGGGGAGGGGGGTAGTTCTTGGAGCTGTAGTCATTTTCTCGGCGGGGTTCCATGGCAATATGGCACAATTCTGATCCAAAAAGTCTCAACTGCACAGTTCACACCTGGAAGGTCTCTCCTGAATTTTGCATTTCAAAGCAAGTCACCCATAAACCAACTGGAGGACTGTGAACCCTTTCCGGCACTAGTTTCACAGTGCAGGTCAAACCAAACTTCTGATAAGCTAGGGGCCTGTGACAAAAAGGATATTCTAAACCTGTAAAAAAGACTAACCTGGCATGGCAACCTTCAGTCACTTCCTTGATAAAATGAGACTAACAGAACGACTAGTTTGAGATATGTCTAGACGGTCATAGATGTCCTAACATGCTTGATTAAGATGCTCAAACTCAAAAGGAAGGGGGCTCAAGAAAATCGCAAGCTTTGAGAGAAGCATT
The DNA here is from genome assembly GCF_000935625.1 of Nanorana parkeri. Taxonomy (NCBI): domain Eukaryota; kingdom Metazoa; phylum Chordata; class Amphibia; order Anura; family Dicroglossidae; genus Nanorana; species Nanorana parkeri. Next base: position 406,636 of record NW_017306508.1, on the reverse strand, counting down.
GGCTAAAATTGAAGGCTTATCTGGAATTTAAGAGTAATGTGGCATGCACAGCTTCTGTAAATGAAACAGACGGTCAATATGACCTTCTCAAGTTGGCAACTTTTTTCCTCATGCAAAAATTAAGAAAAAACATAGTGCTGGCTTGATGCAGATTCTGTTTTAAAGTAAAAAAAAATTGCTTATTTCTTTTAGGGGGCAGGAAAGAGGGATTTGGAAAAAGCACTGAAACAATCTGAGAAGGCGTTCATGTCTTCCAACAGAGATTTGCTTATGTGGTCTTAAATTACAAAAAAACACCTAAAAGGCAACCCTGTCAAAGTATCAAAACAACACGTACAAAATAAAAATTGGGGGTAAATTCTCTTTTCGCTTTTTCAAATTCACCCGTGTTGTGACCGTACTGTTCCTGGAACCTGACTTCTCTAATGTGTTTTGTCCTTCTTAAAAAGGAAATATCAAATGCTAGAGGAAGACAAACCTGAGTTTACACTTGCAGTACACTTAACTGTAGAGCCCTCTCTAGACCAGCCATCTCTCCAACTGTGCATTGTTCTAAAAAAATCTGAAATGTGCGCAATGATTGCTTTCTTTTTACGTGGTTGTTTTTTTGATATGCACTGCAAGCTCATTGGAAAGGAAGGAAAAAAAAAATATTACTTCTGCATAATTGATTAGCAACTTTAAGACCATGTATCCCCATCGCTCTCGAAGCGCAGAGAAAGGAGGAGGAAAAAAAATAAAGCAGAAATCCAGGAGAGAATTCGTATACATCCAAAGTGAAGAAGTCTCTGAAAGGTCTTTATATGCTGTTCCCCGGTTGCAGGAGTTCAGACTTCCTTTAAAACAGCTTGGAAAAAAAGAAAGAAAGAAAGAAGTCCTTTTCTAATCAGGCCAGTTGAGCAGGTGATTGGAGTTCTCTATGCGCTGTTCGACTTGCCCAGCTCTTGCCTGATGGCTAAAAGATAAATAAATAAAATTAGAAGCAGAGCAGGAAAGAAGCGTCTTTATATACATTTGCAGCATGTGACATTTTAAAGACCACTGTAAAAACATATTGGGGGGGGGGAATTCAAATTGGAGAAGACGCCCATACTAACCAATCAGTGTCTATATTCAGTTTGTTCAGTCAAGCTTTGAAAAAGAAAAGATGGAAGCTGATTGGTTACCATTTACAGCTCCTCCAGATTTGATAACACCCCCCCCCCTATTTTATCCTGGTGACTGTATGGGGTTAAAAGCTGTATTGATGATCAGTATATGAATTCCTTTCATCCTACATGCTTATTACTAGACATGTGTGATTCGCAAATTTTTGTTATTTGGAGATTCGGATGTATCTGAATTTCCAAATAACAGAAATGACGAATGAAAACGTTGTAGCAGTAGTTTTTTTTTTTGTCACTGCTGAAACGAAACGAACGTTCGTACAAACTACTGCTAACGAATTTCGTCCAGATCCGAATCCCGAAACGAATTGACTTTCGGACCGGAATCCTGCTGGCCAATCAGGGAAGCCGGGCGCCGTGTAATGACGCGGCGCACTGCTTCCTGTTTGGCCGGGAAGCCGGCTTCATGGCCAATCAGAAAGCTGGGCGCTGCGTCATCACACGGTGCCCGGCTTCCTGATTGGCCAGCTTCCTGACCAATCAGGAAGCCGTGCAGCGCGTCACCTCACGCTGCCTGGCTTCCTGATTGGCCCGGGAAGTCAGCTCCATGCTCTCTCGTCACAAGTGACGAGGGGGCATGGAGTCGGCTTCCTGATACAGGAAGTATCGGGCTAGGCATCGGACCATACTCGCCCAAATACTCAGTATCGGCACCGATATCGACACTACTATCGGTATTGATGCATCCCTAGTTAGGACAAACCATAATACACTGCCAGGGGTGCTTACAAAGGTTTTGTTCAATAGATTAACTACACCTTCTTCTACCTTCTACCCCAAAAAGAAATAAATAAAGTGCTGTAATGACTGTAAAAGCATTAGCTGGATCTGGGCTAGTTGATCACTTCCTCAAACCCATTTTATACCATATGTCCACCTCAGAACCATGTAAGGGTGACAACGCTGCTATTACAATTTAACTGCAGAATGAACAGCGTTGTCTCCTTGGTAAATGAAGTGAAGAGATAACAGATCAACTAGCCAGATCAGAAGGAGACTCTACTGTGTTAATGCGAGTGAGAGAATACATTATAGGCCTTTTTTTGTTTTGGCCAGAGTTAAGCTGTCCACACACCTATAGAGTATCTGCAGATTCTCTGTGGTCAGATGGAAAAACTGCAACCGAATCCTCCATCTGCGCTAAGCTGTGTGGATGGAGGAATCTCCCACTGGGCCAAGCTTCAGTATCTTGCTAGTCGGCCCCGCTGGCTCTCAAAACACCTGAACAATCTGATTGGAATGCTGCATTAGTCAGGTGTTTTGAGAGCCAGCGAGGCCGTCAAGCAAGATACCGAAGCTTGGCCCGGTGGGAGATTTAACCATCTGACCATAGAAAATCTGCAGATAATCTATAGGTCTATGGCCAGCTTTACACTTTGGCCCTTTTGCTGCCGTGGTCTTGCTCACATTTTCTTCCCCAGATTTTAAAGCCGCTTTACAGCCAATAAATGACATGAGTGCAAAAAGTAAACCGTACTTACTAGGGATGCACAGATATATCGGCCGCTGAAACATGTCGGCCGAAAATGGCTAAATGCCGAAAGTGCCATCTTCCTGCGGATACATCGGCGCATCCCTGCTTTCTTTCTTCCCCGCTAGGCGCTGCTCTGTGTCCCAGCAGGGAGGAGAGAAAGTGACAGTCGGCCGAGCGCTGCGGGAGGAGAGCACTGTGAGTGGCCGGCGTCTCTCCTCCCACACCGCTCAGCCGCCTATCACAGTCCGGCAGAGCGGTGTGGGGGTGGAGACAGCCCGCACTGTCACAGGAGGCTGAGCTCTCCTCCCGCACCACTCGCTCAGCCTCCTGTGACAGCGTGTCAGAGAGGAGAGCAGGCTACATCAGTGATCGCTGAGTGTTTGTAGATAATTGAGGACATAGTATGGTTACTATATCCTCAACTATGAATGAATGGGATCTACATCCCCTCCTGTTCATTCATGATTGTGGTTATAGTAAACATACAATGTCCTCATGTTATGAACAGGAACACTCAGTATAGAGGATTCCTGTTCATTTATAACAGGGGGATGCAGAAAAAGAGATTGGGGGGGACTGTGAGCTCAATCTTTTTTTCCATTTTAAAAGTGAAATATCAGGGACATGTTTAGACCCCAATATTTCCCCGCAGACCCTAAAAGTAAAGTAAAAAATAAAATATTTAAAAAAAAAAAAATGACAATTTTTTTTTTAAACGTTTATAAAAAATAAAATATTTGAAAAAAAATTAAAATAAAAACATTTTCGGTTTCGGCCTGACAATTTTTTTTATTTCGTTTTCGGTTTTTACATTTCTATTTCGGTGCACCTCTAGTACTTACCATCAATAAGTTCTTCTTTAAGTTTTGTTAATTCTTTCCTCATTTCATCTAAAATATCCTGAGGGCAAAAAGAAGACATTAATACAAGCAGAGATCGGGTAACATCCAGTAATATGGCTTAAAGAATTTCAGGGTCCTAGAGTTCAGATTCAGACCTGAGGGTTGTGCTAATGCCCTGCAATGCCGCCTAAATGTTAAAGAGCACGTGGGCATAATTAAAAAATATTCAGCACATCTCTGCAATGCATGCACAATCCCCAGGTTTAACCCCTTCAAAACACTGCAAATACAGAAACATACTTGTCAATCTGCCAGAAATTCAGTTAGTTTCTAACTTCCTGTTTGAGTTGACAAGCACCTCTCTGCTGCACTAAATTTCCGGCCCAGGAGAACAGTCAGGGATGACGATGCTGCTGGGGATTTTGGAGTAGCTAAGGCAGCATTATCAGCTTTTATGCAAATTAAAATAAAAAAATAAGTTCACTTTCAGCGGGGGTCTTGTAACGTGGGGAATTGGAATAAAATTTTTGATGCATCTTTCATATTTTTAAACTCTAGCTCTTCCATGCTTGCTATTGGAAATACAAATAGAACTCTCCCAAACCTTCCCAGCGAGGGGGCAGCTACATCTAGCTGGGTCATCTAGCGAGGGAACGGTTCCATAGAGACTGCTAGGCCATCTCTTAGCGATCCTGATGTCGATGAGCCGTCACCAGGATCGGAATCACTTGCAAGAGAGGATTTTCCACTCACTTTAAAGAGATTTGCTCTCACCTCCCATTGTGTTTTAGAGACTGGAAGTGTAGAGATAGTTCCCCAACAGGATACAGCAATAGGCCAGACAAGGGTTCTGACCATTCCATGCTCTATTCAAATTTTTTTATAATATATGTATATACGATTTGGCTATAGAAGCACTTTGAGAACTATGGGGTTAGGGCTTTTCCCCAAAAGTTCTCCTAAGGGTAACGGGAGGACACAAACTAGCATCCTCCAGTCACCCAAAGCTCAGTATACCGCCAGCTACAGCTGGCGGTATACTGAGACGCCGCAGCCGGAACGGATTCCGACAATTCTGTCTGGATCCACCCAGCTGCGTGACAGCTGGCTCTGCCTATCTAGAGACAGAGCCAGCTGTACCCGCCCCCTCCCCCGTCCGTTCCGCCATTCAGCGCTGGAGGATCGGACAGGGGGGTATCCCTGCAGGGAGCCGTGAGTGACAGTCACGGCTCTCTGCACGGATAGATCGAGAAGTGAGCGAGCGCCGGTATGTGTTCGCTCACTTCCCGATCTACTGAGCTGACCTGTGACCATTAAATTTGTCACAGGTCGGCTCAGATTATGAGGCTGAGTGAAAATCACTCACCTCATAATTCTCCTTTAAAGGACCGTTAAAGTGAGATCCAAGTTACACTGGAGTTTATGGGTTTCATTGAGTCAGTCAGCTAAAATTCACATTGTGAGAAGGTGAAAAAAGGCATTGTCCGCATACGCTGTTCAGTGCTGATCAGGAAAGGGGACTGACCCCATATACAAGTATATAAATATTTAAAAAAAATGTTTTAAACATTCAACAACATTGGACATTTGCCCAAAGCAGTACCTGTTTCAATCTGTCATAGTCCAATGATTCTGACTGTACCCCATTGGCACTTGGCTGCCCCGTTGGTGTAGACTTTGGTCTGGAACAAGAAAAAAACAGTTGTTATGAGACACCCTGGACCCTCCAGCCATGGCCAGCTATGCTCAGACTTGTGGTCACTTCACAACAGGAGAGGCCCTGGTTGCACAATCCCAATAAAGATCGACGTGCCACTAAGAAGACATCACTGGCCAATCACAAATGTGCAACAATAAAGCAAGTTCCAAACCATTTACCTGGAGATAATAGGAGATTTGCTACCATTTATCGTGTTTGTTCTTTCCCAAGGCTTTCTTGTGGGTTCTATGGGGGATGAAAAAAAAAACCAAACAAAAACACCATTACAAATATCATCAATGATCCCGTATTGGATGCATCAGTGTATAATGTATAATTCACTGCAATTTATACTATAAAAATACAAAAGAAACTGTTGCAGAGACTTTGCTAAATGAGAGGCAGTCTGATCAGCATCTAATTGTGTGACTGATTTGCTTGATCAATGTCCAACATGTGACATGCAAAGCACTCTTACCAGGTGTGCCAGCAGAGGGCGCTTTTGTAGGTACGTTCTCAGCGTCATCCTGCAAAATACAGATAACATAAGGATTATAGAAAATTCAATCAAAAAGGCATGTATACACATACTGTATAAAAGCTGCTAGCGTGTAACTGCTGGAGGTCAGCGGGCCCAACCATGACTGCATATGAAGAGAAAGGTTTGTTGCACTCCTTACCAGACAACCCCCGAACATGGGGGAAGGGTTCTTAGAATGACTACGGATGGCGCCTCCAATTGCAGACAATATAGAGATGTCACCAGCACACCAGACTCCTTCAAAGATGGTCAATCGTGAATTTATTCAAAACTTGTGTCAAATACACAAGTGCTTTCGGGACCACACAGGATCCCTTCATCAGGCATAGCAATGTCTGATGAAGGTATCCTGTGTGGTCCCGAAAGCGCTTGTGTATTTGACACAAGTTTTGAATGAATTCACGATTGACCATCTTTGAAGGAGTCTGGTGTGCTGGTGACATCTCTATATTGCCAACCATGACTGCACCTCTTCATTTATCATCTGCGACCTCATAATACATTCTCTAAGAAACATGACAACAATCATCCGTCAAGTCCCCGTGTCATCTGATTTTTGAAGCGCCCCATTTTTGCGCACTGTTTAATTCACTCCAGTGATTGCATAAATACTTCCCCTCCACCGTGGTCATCAGCTACGGATTATGTAACCGCAGTCTCCCTTACCATTTTTTCTTCTTTTGAGTCAGAGTCTGTCGGTACTTTTTCTGTAATCCGTCTCCTGTACCAGGAAAGGATAAAAAAAGAAGGACACCATCAGTAATACGAATTATATAAAATATTCAAATAATCAGATCTGCTTTGTTGAACTGAAGACCGCGCCCAATCCTAATGCAGCTGCTTCAGTGAAGTCCTGAGAGACGCAAGCTTTGCATTAGTTGCAAGTTCGCCCAAGCTCACACTAAAACTGTCAGACGCACACTCCTTCACGGCCAAATCAGTTGCAGGCCAGTGCATTCCCTGTCCCGCAGCTACACATCATAAAGGGACGTTGGATGCCCCTGCAACACCCGATTGGGTTGGGAAGGGTGTGTGTCAGTGATGGTTTTGCAGGAATTTGGATAAGTGTGTGGTATGTATCAGCACCCTGTGGTTCTTTCAATAACGCCTGGACAATAATTTAGAGCAGGGGTAGCCAACTAGTGGTCCTCCAGCTGTGGTGAAACTACAAATCTCATGATGCATCTCTCTCCGGGAGTCATGTCTGCTGCTGTGAGAATGTTGCAATGCCTCATGGGATTTGTAGTTCCACCACAGCTGGAGGACCCCTGGTTGGCTACCCCTGATTTAGAGTATTTGTTCTAGAGACAGTTTTCCTATAAAACTTTTGTTTTGCCTTTTCTGGTTCCTCTCTCCCCCACTAATGAAATCTTTAAATAAAATGTTTTTCATACATCTCTTATTTAGGACCCAGTGACATCATCACTGGGTCGTTGTGCATCTCTATCCTATGCAGGGCAGATCATGGCTGGTAGAAGCCGGCAGGGTGCTGTACAATGCTTCCTGAAAACATCATGGTACCCTGCCTCAGTGTTCTTCTTAAAGAGTCCTCAGATCTGGTACAAGCAGTGGGCTGCCCCTTGGGAGGAGTTGACAGTAATCAAAATGCCCTGATGGGTGGATATCAGTCTAGAAGGGTGGGTGTTCATTGGCAGACTACATTTGCATGCAGACCACTCTAGGTAACATCCACATGTGATGCTGAGTATCCATGATAGAGAGAGCTGAAATACAATAAATGAAAGGGGCGGGCCAGCAGCAGTCAGGAAAGAGCTGTAGCTCGCGGTATATTGAGACGGCGCAGTATACCGCAAGCTGCTGCTGCTCCTGGTATACTAAGACGCCGCAGCTGAAGCGGATCCCGACAATGTCTGGATCCGCCCAGCTGCGTGAGTGACAGCTGGCTCTGCCTATCTAGAGGTACCCGCCCCCTCCCCCGTCCGTTCCGCCAGTCAGCGCTGGCGGATCGGAGCGGGGAATCCAGCCCCTCCCGTCACGGCAGAGAGCCGTGACAGGATCGAGAGGTGAGCGAACTCAGTTATGTGTTCGCTCACCGCCGGATCTACTGAGCCGACCTGTGACAGTCTCATTGTCACAGGTCGGCTAGAACTATGAGGTGAGTGAAAAGCACTCGCCTCATAGTTCTCCTTTAATACTTTTTGTCCTGCATGCGGGTCAGTCAATCTGGTCTTTGTTGCAGAGCTACACTGGCTGAAAAAAATCCTTATTTATTGGAGGCCTGGTCCTATGCGAGTGCTGTGGTTTGATCCATTAGGCCCATTTCACTACTGCATCCTATAATGATGAAGGGGTTGGCGGATGGAACCACAGCATGCAGAGGGCGATGGAACATCCGACACTCCTGCAAGTGGCCAAAGCTGGAAATGTTTCAGCCAGCATAGCTCCACAACAGAGCAAAGGTTGACTGTGCCAATGGTGGCAAAGATAAATATTAACCCTTGTCTCAGGCAGAACTTTACACAACTTTTTAACCAGTGACAAAGTTGGTTTATTGTTGGACTTGATGGGTAGAATGAACAAGGCCTATCACATGCCAAAAAGAGAAGAAAGGCATTCACAAAATCACCAGAATGAGATAGTAAACTGACCCCAGAATTCAGAGGTTTAGAGGGGAAAAATAGGCTTGGACTTTCCCTTGGACTCACCTCCTGGCTAGTAGTGCACTCATTTCTTCCATCAATCCACCACCAACCATCGGAAGAGGGCCATTTCCACGACTCGATTCTGCCTTAGTTCCCGAACTGGCTGCCACAGAACTTGCACCCCCTTGACTGGAGGCATCTTCAGTCTATGAAATGAAGATCAGACAATATTAAATGCTGTGAACTTTTCACCTGCTTGTAACATTTGTATCTTCTAAAAGGAGTCAAGTGGAAGAATACTGCAATACAAAAACCCAACTTATTCTCATGCTTTATGGACTGCATTCTGGGTCCTAGATTGGACAAACTGGCTCCTGAGTTGGACATTTAGGGAGGGCACAGTTTTCAAAACTTAAGAGTGGGAAAGAAAGAAGAAGCACAGTGGGCCAATCAGTAGCTCTGCAATGCAAGGAGCATGCTGATAGGAGGAGATAGAGTTGGAGAGAGATGAGCTCATCAGTGTGCTGCTTCACCTATCACTGTCCAGTCACAGGCATGGGTAAAGACAAGTCCTCTGTTACTGAACTAGGTAGATACAGGGCTGTGCGGTGTGGCAGACTGTGTAAATCTAAGGGCTGGGTAAACAGAATTGCATATCCTTTGACAGGTACCAGAGCTCTCATAACTATATTCCATTTGTGTATTTGCCTAGAGTTCAGCTTAAATAAAAGCACACAGGAAGGGCTCACTTTAATGTAATTATGGGCAAATCAAACTGAACATACGAGAAAATACATCAGAGTGACATTAAAAAAAACTAAGATGAACAATCAGCAGGTCCAGAGATACAGGCAGCTGATGTTTTCCTGTAGACATTTAGCTTGGCCCTGCATCTTGTCACTCACATAAAGGACCAATAAAGAGGCTTGAGAAGGGAAGAAGAAATTCAAGCTTGGCTTTTATAGAGTTAGAGTTGGCATACATGGAGATTTCTAGATCTGCTGGCATATTTCTAGATCTAATGGCTGCATTGACATGTGGTTTTCAATAAAAGGCACCCTTGCTTACTAAGATTTATTTTTTTCTATGGGTGCTTGAACCATTACAACAACACTCTGCAAGAAATCCCAGTATAACATTAGTTTTACATATCTGTAAAAAATAAGTCAAGGCAAACTGGACTTGCAAATAAAATAATAATATTAAATAAAAATACAGCAAGTCCAGTTGCCTTGACTTATTTTTTTACAGATATACCATGACCTGGATGAATGAGAACCTTCACAGACATTGGTTTTACATGTTCTGAGTAATCAGATGCAGGTCCTAAAGTACTTCTTGTGACCACATCTTCCAAAGAAAGCTGTAAACAGACAGTAAGTCTCAATATATTAAGCCCACCTAATCCTACCTCTGTATAAATCCCAAAACTTATATATTTACCCGGGACACTTTTCTAAGCTTGGCTCCAGCCAACGCAGCAGCAAGGCCTGATAGCGGACGGTTGTCTTCGGAGGTCA